>NW_026975483.1:0-51015 GCF_030014295.1 Loxodonta africana
AACGGGGGAAGTCACAGTGTTCTTTCTCTCACTGAGATACACACAATCTGACGTTGCCTCTGAGCTCCGTTGCTGGCAAAGAACCGAAACTGACATACACTCCTGTGGGTAAACACAGGGCTTTGCTAGGATTTCTCCAGGCAGTCTGTTTTCCCTGGGCCTCGCTGTAGCAACACTATCTCGCCAGGGCAACACTGCATGGGATTTCCTCTGCCAGGAGAGAGCTGCTGCTTTGTAGATTGTGCTGGGAAACCTTGCTTTGGCAAGTGCCAATTGACCGCATTCAGGCAGAAAGAAAAGAGAATCGCAAGAGGCCTTTTCTCGCCGGCTGCTCTGCCAAGCCCTTCCAGCTAAAACTATGCCGTTGCTCCTCTGGAAGGATCCCTGCACCGCCACGTAGTTTTTCAGAAGAAGCCTTGCGTTTGCAAGAGCAAAGGAGGAATTCGTTGCAGGAAAGAGGAAGGAAAGAAAGTTTCTCTCCCTCTGCCTGCTTTGCTCAGAGGACTGGATGAAGTTAGGAAGTTCTCCCTTTCACTGAGAAACGTGCAGGCTGCTGTTGCCTGGGCGCTCTCTTCTTTGCAAAAGAGTCTGCAGTTCCACGCTTTGAACCGTGGAAAGGCGCCGGGCTCTGCTAAGATTTCCCCCGGCGCTTCGTTTGCCCTGGGCCAAAGCGAGCCTTCACAATAGCTGAACGCTAACACTGCATACTCGTTCCACTTCCAGAACAGGGCTACCGCGAGGCAGTTCTCCGGGGGAAAACGGCCCTTCGCGAAGGGCAGATCTGCCGAGCTCACTTCAGGAAAGCGAAAGCAAAGGACGCTTTTCTCCCTCTAAGCGCTTTCGTCAGAGGAACGGGGGAAGTCACAGTGTTCTTTCTCTCACTGAGATACACACAATCTGACGTTGCCTCTGAGCTCCGTTGCTGGCAAAGAACTGAAACTGACATACACTCCTGTGGGGAAACACAGGGCTTTGCTAGGATTTCTCCAGGCAGTCTGTTTTCCCTGGGCCTCACTGTAGCAACACTATCTCGCCAGGGCAACACTGCATGGGATTTCCTCTGCCAGGAGAGAGCTGCTGCTTTGTAGTTTGTGCTGGGAAACCTTGCTTTGGCGAGTGCCAATTGACCGCATTCAGGCAGAAAGAAAAGAGAATCGCAAGAGGCCTTTTCTCGCCGGCTGCTCTGCCAAGCCCTTCCAGCTAAAACTATGCCGTTGCTCCTCTGGAAGGATCCCTGCACCGCGACGTAGTTTTTCAGAAGAAGCCTTGCGTTTGCAAGAGCAAAGGAGGAATTCGTTGCAGGAAAGAGGAAGGAAAGAAAGTTTCTCTCCCTCTGCCTGCTTTGCTCAGAGGACTGGATGAAGTTAGGAAGTTCTCCCTTTCACTGAGAAACGTGCAGGCTGCTGTTGCCTGGGCGCTCTCTTCTTTGCAAAAGAGTCTGCAGTTCCACGCTTTGAACCGTGGAAAGGCGCCGGGCTCTGCTAAGATTTCCCCCGGCGCTTCGTTTGCCCTGGGCCAAAGCGAGCCTTCACAATAGCTGAACGCTAACACTGCATACTCGTTCCACTTCAAGAACAGGGCTACCGCGAGGCAGTTCTCCGGGGGAAAACGGCCCTTCGCGAAGGGCAGATCTGCCGAGCTCACTTCGGGAAAGCGAAAGCAAAGGACGCTTTTCTCCCTCTAACCGCTTTCGTCAGAGGAACGGGGGAAGTCACAGTGTTCTTTCTCTCACTGAGATACACACAATCTGACGTTGCCTCTGAGCTCCGTTGCTGGCAAAGAACTGAAACTGACATACATTCCTGTGGGGAAACACAGGGCTTTGCTAGGATTTCTCTAGGCAGTCTGTTTTCCCTGGGCCTCGCTGTAGCAACACTATCTCGCCAGGGCAACACTGCATGGGATTTCCTCTGCCAGGAGAGAGCTGCTGCTTTGTAGATTGTGCTGGGAAACCTTGCTTTGGCGAGTGCCAATTGACCGCATTCAGGAAGAAAGAAAAGAGAATCGCAAGAGGCCTTTTCTCGCCGGCTGCTCTGCCAAGCCCTTCCAGCTAAAACTATGCCGTTGCTCCTCTGGAAGGATCCCTGCACCGCGACGTAGTTTTTCAGAAGAAGCCTTGCGTTTGCAAGAGCAAAGGAGGAATTCGTTGCAGGAAAGAGGAAGGAAAGAAAGTTTCTCTCCCTCTGCCTGCTTTGCTCAGAGGACTGGATGAAGTTAGGAAGTTCTCCCTTTCACTGAGAAACGTGCAGGCTGCTGTTGCCTGGGCGCTCTCTTCTTTGCAAAAGAGTCTGCAGTTCCACGCTTTGAACCGTGGAAAGGCGCCGGGCTCTGCTAAGATTTCCCCCGGCGCTTCGTTTGCCCTGGGCCAAAGCGAGCCTTCACAATAGCTGAACGCTAACACTGCATACTCGTTCCACTTCCAGAACAGGGCTACCGCGAGGCAGTTCTCCGGGGGAAAACGGCCCTTCGCGAAGGGCAGATCTGCCGAGCTCACTGCGGGAAAGCGAAAGCAAAGGACGCTTTTCTCCCTCTAACCGCTTTCGTCAGAGGAACGGGGGAAGTCACAGTGTTCTTTCTCTCACTGAGATACACACAATCTGACGTTGCCTCTGAGCTCCGTTGCTGGCAAAGAACTGAAACTGACATACATTCCTGTGGGGAAACACAGGGCTTTGCTAGGATTTCCCTAGGCAGTCTGTTTTCCCTGGGCCTCACTGTAGCAACACTATCTCGCCAGGGCAACACTGCATGGGATTTCCTCTGCCAGGAGAGAGCTGCTGCTTTGTAGTTTGTGCTGGGAAACCTTGCTTTGGCGAGTGCCAATTGACCGCATTCAGGCAGAAAGAAAAGAGAATCGCAAGAGGCCTTTTCTCGCCGGCTGCTCTGCCAAGCCCTTCCAGCTAAAACTATGCCGTTGCTCCTCTGGAAGGATCCCTGCACCGCGACGTAGTTTTTCAGAAGAAGCCTTGCGTTTGCAAGAGCAAAGGAGGAATTCGTTGCAGGAAAGAGGAAGGAAAGAAAGTTTCTCTCCCTCTGCCTGCTTTGCTCAGAGGACTGGATGAAGTTAGGAAGTTCTCCCTTTCACTGAGAAACGTGCAGGCTGCTGTTGCCTGGGCGCTCTCTTCTTTGCAAAAGAGTCTGCAGTTCCACGCTTTGAACCGTGGAAAGGCGCCGGGATCTGCTAAGATTTCCCCCGGCGCTTCGTTTGCCCTGGGCCAAAGCGAGCCTTCACAATAGCTGAACGCTAACCCTGCATACTCGTTCCACTTCCAGAACAGGGCTACCGCGAGGCAGTTCTCCGGGGGAAAACGGCCCTTCGCGAAGGGCAGATCTGCCGAGCTCACTGCGGGAAAGCGAAAGCAAAGGACGCTTTTCTCCCTCTAACCGCTTTCGTCAGAGGAACGGGGGAAGTCACAGTGTTCTTTCTCTCACTGAGATACACACAATCTGACGTTGCCTCTGAGCTCCGTTGCTGGCAAAGAACTGAAACTGACATACACTCCTGTGGGGAAACACAGGGCTTTGCTAGGATTTCTCCAGGCAGTCTGTTTTCCCTGGGCCTCACTGTAGCAACACTATCTCGCCAGGGCAACACTGCATGGGATTTCCTCTGCCAGGAGAGAGCTGCTGCTTTGTAGATTGTGCTGGGAAACCTTGCTTTGGCAAGTGCCAATTGACCGCATTCAGGCAGAAAGAAAAGAGAATCGCAAGAGGCCTTTTCTCGCCGGCTGCTCTGCCAAGCCCTTCCAGCTAAAACTATGCCGTTGCTCCTCTGGAAGGATCCCTGCACCGCGACGTAGTTTTTCAGAAGAAGCCTTGCGTTTGCAAGAGCAAAGGAGGAATTCGTTGCAGGAAAGAGGAAGGAAAGAAAGTTTCTCTCCCTCTGCCTGCTTTGCTCAGAGGACTGGATGAAGTTAGGAAGTTCTCCCTTTCACTGAGAAACGTGCAGGCTGCTGTTGCCTGGGCGCTCTCTTCTTTGCAAAAGAGTCTGCAGTTCCACGCTTTGAACCGTGGAAAGGCGCCGGGCTCTGCTAAGATTTCCCCCGGCGCTTCGTTTGCCCTGGGCCAAAGCGAGCCTTCACAATAGCTGAACGCTAACACTGCATACTCGTTCCACTTCCAGAACAGGGCTACCGCGAGGCAGTTCTCCGGGGGAAAACGGCCCTTCGCGAAGGGCAGATCTGCCGAGCTCACTGCGGGAAAGCGAAAGCAAAGGACGCTTTTCTCCCTCTAAGCGCTTTCGTCAGAGGAACGGGGCAAGTCACAGTGTTCTTTCTCTCACTGAGATACACACAATCTGACGTTGCCTCTGAGCTCCGTTGCTGGCAAAGAACTGAAACTGACATACATTCCTGTGGGGAAACACAGGGCTTTGCTAGGATTTCCCTAGGCAGTCTGTTTTCCCTGGGCCTCGCTGTAGCAACACTATTTCACCAGGGCAACACTGCATGGGATTTCCTCTGCCAGGAGAGAGCTGCTGCTTTGTAGTTTGTGCTGGGAAACCTTGCTTTGGCGAGTGCCAATTGACCGCATTCAGGCAGAAAGAAAAGAGAATCGCAAGAGGCCTTTTCTCGCCGGCTGCTCTGCCAAGCCCTTCCAGCTAAAACTATGCCGTTGCTCCTCTGGAAGGATCCCTGCACCGCGACGTAGTTTTTCAGAAGAAGCCTTGCGTTTGCAAGAGCAAAGGAGGAATTCGTTGCAGGAAAGAGGAAGGAAAGAAAGTTTCTCTCCCTCTGCCTGCTTTGCTCAGAGGACTGGATGAAGTTAGGAAGTTCTCCCTTTCACTGAGAAACGTGCAGGCTGCTGTTGCCTGGGCGCTGTCTTCTTTGCAAAAGAGTCTGCAGTTCCACGCTTTGAACCGTGGAAAGGCGCCGGGCTCTGCTAAGATTTCCCCCGGCGCTTCGTTTGCCCTGGGCCAAAGCGAGCCTTCACAATAGCTGAACGCTAACCCTGCATACTCGTTCCACTTCAAGAACAGGGCTACCGCGAGGCAGTTCTCCGGGGGAAAACGGCCCTTCGCGAAGGGCAGATCTGCCGAGCTCACTGCGGGAAAGCGAAAGCAAAGGACGCTTTTCTCCCTCTAACCGCTTTCGTCAGAGGAACGGGGGAAGTCACAGTGTTCTTTCTCTCACTGAGATACACACAATCTGACGTTGCCTCTGAGCTCCGTTGCTGGCAAAGAACTGAAACTGACATACATTCCTGTGGGGAAACACAGGGCTTTGCTAGGATTTCCCTAGGCAGTCTGTTTTCCCTGGGCCTCGCTGTAGCAACACTATCTCGCCAGGGCAACACTGCATGGGATTTCCTCTGCCAGGAGAGAGCTGCTGCTTTGTAGTTTGTGCTGGGAAACCTTGCTTTGGCGAGTGCCAATTGACCGCATTCAGGCAGAAAGAAAAGAGAATCGCAAGAGGCCTTTTCTCGCCGGCTGCTCTGCCAAGCCCTTCCAGCTAAAACTATGCCGTTGCTCCTCTGGAAGGATCCCTGCACCGCGACGTAGTTTTTCAGAAGAAGCCTTGCGTTTGCAAGAGCAAAGGAGGAATTCGTTGCAGGAAAGAGGAAGGAAAGAAAGTTTCTCTCCCTCTGCCTGCTTTGCTCAGAGGACTGGATGAAGTTAGGAAGTTCTCCCTTTCACTGAGAAACGTGCAGGCTGCTGTTGCCTGGGCGCTCTCTTCTTTGCAAAAGAGTCTGCAGTTCCACGCTTTGAACCGTGGAAAGGCGCCGGGCTCTGCTAAGATTTCCCCCGGCGCTTCGTTTGCCCTGGGCCAAAGCGAGCCTTCACAATAGCTGAACGCTAACCCTGCATACTCGTTCCACTTCAAGAACAGGGCTACCGCGAGGCAGTTCTCCGGGGGAAAACGGCCCTTCGCGAAGGGCAGATCTGCCGAGCTCACTTCGGGAAAGCGAAAGCAAAGGACGCTTTTCTCCCTCTAAGCGCTTTCGTCAGAGGAACGGGGGAAGTCACAGTGTTCTTTCTCTCACTGAGATACACACAATCTGACGTTGCCTCTGAGCTCCGTTGCTGGCAAAGAACTGAAACTGACATACACTCCTGTGGGGAAACACAGGGCTTTGCTAGGATTTCTCCAGGCAGTCTGTTTTCCCTGGGCCTCGCTGTAGCAACACTATCTCGCCAGGGCAACACTGCATGGGATTTCCTCTGCCAGGAGAGAGCTGCTGCTTTGTAGTTTGTGCTGGGAAACCTTGCTTTGGCGAGTGCCAATTGACCGCATTCAGGCAGAAAGAAAAGAGAATCGCAAGAGGCCTTTTCTCGCCGGCTGCTCTGCCAAGCCCTTCCAGCTAAAACTATGCCGTTGCTCCTCTGGAAGGATCCCTGCACCGCCACGTAGTTTTTCAGAAGAAGCCTTGCGTTTGCAAGAGCAAAGGAGGAATTCGTTGCAGGAAAGAGGAAGGAAAGAAAGTTTCTCTCCCTCTGCCTGCTTTGCTCAGAGGACTGGATGAAGTTAGGAAGTTCTCCCTTTCACTGAGAAACGTGCAGGCTGCTGTTGCCTGGGCGCTCTCTTCTTTGCAAAAGAGTCTGCAGTTCCACGCTTTGAACCGTGGAAAGGCGCCGGGCTCTGCTAAGATTTCCCCCGGCGCTTCGTTTGCCCTGGGCCAAAGCGAGCCTTCACAATAGCTGAACGCTAACCCTGCATACTCGTTCCACTTCCAGAACAGGGCTACCGCGAGGCAGTTCTCCGGGGGAAAACGGCCCTTCGCGAAGGGCAGATCTGCCGAGCTCACTTCGGGAAAGCGAAAGCAAAGGACGCTTTTCTCCCTCTAAGCGCTTTCGTCAGAGGAACGGGGGAAGTCACAGTGTTCTTTCTCTCACTGAGATACACACAATCTGACGTTGCCTCTGAGCTCCGTTGCTGGCAAAGAACTGAAACTGACATACACTCCTGTGGGGAAACACAGGGCTTTGCTAGGATTTCTCCAGGCAGTCTGTTTTCCCTGGGCCTCACTGTAGCAACACTATCTCGCCAGGGCAACACTGCATGGGATTTCCTCTGCCAGGAGAGAGCTGCTGCTTTGTAGATTGTGCTGGGAAACCTTGCTTTGGCAAGTGCCAATTGACCGCATTCAGGCAGAAAGAAAAGAAAATCGCAAGAGGCCTTTTCTCGCCGGCTGCTCTGCCAAGCCCTTCCAGCTAAAACTATGCCGTTGCTCCTCTGGAAGGATCCCTGCACCGCGACGTAGTTTTTCAGAAGAAGCCTTGCGTTTGCAAGAGCAAAGGAGGAATTCGTTGCAGGAAAGAGGAAGGAAAGAAAGTTTCTCTCCCTCTGCCTGCTTTGCTCAGAGGACTGGATGAAGTTAGGAAGTTCTCCCTTTCACTGAGAAACGTGCAGACTGCTGTTGCCTGGGCGCTCTCTTCTTTGCAAAAGAGTCTGCAGTTCCACGCTTTGAACCGTGGAAAGGCGCCGGGCTCTGCTAAGATTTCCCCCGGCGCTTCTTTTGCCCTGGGCCAAAGCGAGCCTTCACAATAGCTGAACGCTAACACTGCATACTCGTTCCACTTCCAGAACAGGGCTACCGCGAGGCAGTTCTCCGGGGGAAAACGGCCCTTCGCGAAGGGCAGATCTGCCGAGCTCACTGCGGGAAAGCGAAAGCAAAGGACGCTTTTCTCCCTCTAACCGCTTTCGTCAGAGGAACGGGGGAAGTCACACTGTTCTTTCTCTCACTGAGATACACACAATCTGACGTTGCCTCTGAGCTCCGTTGCTGGCAAAGAACTGAAACTGACATACACTCCTGTGGGGAAACACAGGGCTTTGCTAGGATTTCTCCAGGCAGTCTGTATTCCCTGGGCCTCACTGTAGCAACACTATCTCGCCAGGGCAACACTGCATGGGATTTCCTCTGCCAGGAGAGAGCTGCTGCTTTGTAGATTGTGCTGGGAAACCTTGCTTTGGCAAGTGCCAATTGACCGCATTCAGGCAGAAAGAAAAGAGAATCGCAAGAGGCCTTTTCTCGCCGGCTGCTCTGCCAAGCCCTTCCAGCGAAAACTATGGCGTTGCTCCTCTGGAAGGATCCCTGCACCGCCACGTAGTTTTTCAGAAGAAGCCTTGCGTTTGCAAGAGCAAAGGAGGAATTCGTTGCAGGAAAGAGGAAGGAAAGAAAGTTTCTCTCCCTCTGCCTGCTTTGCTCAGAGGACTGGATGAAGTTAGGAAGTTCTCCCTTTCACTGAGAAACGTGCAGGCTGCTGTTGCCTGGGCGCTCTCTTCTTTGCAAAAGAGTCTGCAGTTCCACGCTTTGAACCGTGGAAAGGCGCCGGGCTCTGCTAAGATTTCCCCCGGCGCTTCGTTTGCCCTGGGCCAAAGCGAGCCTTCACAATAGCTGAACGCTAACACTGCATACTCGTTCCACTTCCAGAACAGGGCTACCGCGAGGCAGTTCTCCGGGGGAAAACGGCCCTTCGCGAAGGGCAGATCTGCCGAGCTCACTGCGGGAAAGCGAAAGCAAAGGACGCTTTTCTCCCTCTAACCGCTTTCGTCAGAGGAACGGGGGAAGTCACAGTGTTCTTTCTCTCACTGAGATACACACAATCTGACGTTGCCTCTGAGCTCCGTTGCTGGCAAAGAACTGAAACTGACATACACTCCTGTGGGGAAACACAGGGCTTTGCTAGGATTTCTCCAGGCAGTCTGTTTTCCCTGGGCCTCACTGTAGCAACACTATCTCGCCAGGGCAACACTGCATGGGATTTCCTCTGCCAGGAGAGAGCTGCTGCTTTGTAGATTGTGCTGGGAAACCTTGCTTTGGCAAGTGCCAATTGACCGCATTCAGGCAGAAAGAAAAGAGAATCGCAAGAGGCCTTTTCTCGCCGGCTGCTCTGCCAAGCCCTTCCAGCGAAAACTATGGCGTTGCTCCTCTGGAAGGATCCCTGCACCGCCACGTAGTTTTTCAGAAGAAGCCTTGCGTTTGCAAGAGCAAAGGAGGAATTCGTTGCAGGAAAGAGGAAGGAAAGAAAGTTTCTCTCCCTCTGCCTGCTTTGCTCAGAGGACTGGATGAAGTTAGGAAGTTCTCCCTTTCACTGAGAAACGTGCAGGCTGCTGTTGCCTGGGCGCTCTCTTCTTTGCAAAAGAGTCTGCAGTTCCACGCTTTGAACCGTGGAAAGGCGCCGGGCTCTGCTAAGATTTCCCCCGGCGCTTCGTTTGCCCTGGGCCAAAGCGAGCCTTCACAATAGCTGAACGCTAACACTGCATACTCGTTCCACTTCCAGAACAGGGCTACCGCGAGGCAGTTCTCCGGGGGAAAACGGCCCTTCGCGAAGGGCAGATCTGCCGAGCTCACTGCGGGAAAGCGAAAGCAAAGGACGCTTTTCTCCCTCTAACCGCTTTCGTCAGAGGAACGGGGGAAGTCACAGTGTTCTTTCTCTCACTGAGATACACACAATCTGACGTTGCCTCTGAGCTCCGTTGCTGGCAAAGAACCGAAACTGACATACACTCCTGTGGGTAAACACAGGGCTTTGCTAGGATTTCTCCAGGCAGTCTGTTTTCCCTGGGCCTCGCTGTAGCAACACTATCTCGCCAGGGCAACACTGCATGGGATTTCCTCTGCCAGGAGAGAGCTGCTGCTTTGTAGATTGTGCTGGGAAACCTTGCTTTGGCAAGTGCCAATTGACCGCATTCAGGCAGAAAGAAAAGAGAATCGCAAGAGGCCTTTTCTCGCCGGCTGCTCTGCCAAGCCCTTCCAGCTAAAACTATGCCGTTGCTCCTCTGGAAGGATCCCTGCACCGCCACGTAGTTTTTCAGAAGAAGCCTTGCGTTTGCAAGAGCAAAGGAGGAATTCGTTGCAGGAAAGAGGAAGGAAAGAAAGTTTCTCTCCCTCTGCCTGCTTTGCTCAGAGGACTGGATGAAGTTAGGAAGTTCTCCCTTTCACTGAGAAACGTGCAGGCTGCTGTTGCCTGGGCGCTCTCTTCTTTGCAAAAGAGTCTGCAGTTCCACGCTTTGAACCGTGGAAAGGCGCCGGGCTCTGCTAAGATTTCCCCCGGCGCTTCGTTTGCCCTGGGCCAAAGCGAGCCTTCACAATAGCTGAACGCTAACACTGCATACTCGTTCCACTTCCAGAACAGGGCTACCGCGAGGCAGTTCTCCGGGGGAAAACGGCCCTTCGCGAAGGGCAGATCTGCCGAGCTCACTTCGGGAAAGCGAAAGCAAAGGACGCTTTTCTCCCTCTAAGCGCTTTCGTCAGAGGAACGGGGGAAGTCACAGTGTTCTTTCTCTCACTGAGATACACACAATCTGACGTTGCCTCTGAGCTCCGTTGCTGGCAAAGAACTGAAACTGACATACACTCCTGTGGGGAAACACAGGGCTTTGCTAGGATTTCTCCAGGCAGTCTGTTTTCCCTGGGCCTCACTGTAGCAACACTATCTCGCCAGGGCAACACTGCATGGGATTTCCTCTGCCAGGAGAGAGCTGCTGCTTTGTAGTTTGTGCTGGGAAACCTTGCTTTGGCGAGTGCCAATTGACCGCATTCAGGCAGAAAGAAAAGAGAATCGCAAGAGGCCTTTTCTCGCCGGCTGCTCTGCCAAGCCCTTCCAGCTAAAACTATGCCGTTGCTCCTCTGGAAGGATCCCTGCACCGCCACGTAGTTTTTCAGAAGAAGCCTTGCGTTTGCAAGAGCAAAGGAGGAATTCGTTGCAGGAAAGAGGAAGGAAAGAAAGTTTCTCTCCCTCTGCCTGCTTTGCTCAGAGGACTGGATGAAGTTAGGAAGTTCTCCCTTTCACTGAGAAACGTGCAGGCTGCTGTTGCCTGGGCGCTCTCTTCTTTGCAAAAGAGTCTGCAGTTCCACGCTTTGAACCGTGGAAAGGCGCCGGGCTCTGCTAAGATTTCCCCCGGCGCTTCGTTTGCCCTGGGCCAAAGCGAGCCTTCACAATAGCTGAACGCTAACACTGCATACTCGTTCCACTTCAAGAACAGGGCTACCGCGAGGCAGTTCTCCGGGGGAAAACGGCCCTTCGCGAAGGGCAGATCTGCCGAGCTCACTTCGGGAAAGCGAAAGCAAAGGACGCTTTTCTCCCTCTAAGCGCTTTCGTCAGAGGAACGGGGCAAGTCACAGTGTTCTTTCTCTCACTGAGATACACACAATCTGACGTTGCCTCTGAGCTCCGTTGCTGGCAAAGAACTGAAACTGACATACATTCCTGTGGGGAAACACAGGGCTTTGCTAGGATTTCCCTAGGCAGTCTGTTTTCCCTGGGCCTCGCTGTAGCAACACTATTTCACCAGGGCAACACTGCATGGGATTTCCTCTGCCAGGAGAGAGCTGCTGCTTTGTAGTTTGTGCTGGGAAACCTTGCTTTGGCGAGTGCCAATTGACCGCATTCAGGCAGAAAGAAAAGAGAATCGCAAGAGGCCTTTTCTCGCCGGCTGCTCTGCCAAGCCCTTCCAGCTAAAACTATGCCGTTGCTCCTCTGGAAGGATCCCTGCACCGCGACGTAGTTTTTCAGAAGAAGCCTTGCGTTTGCAAGAGCAAAGGAGGAATTCGTTGCAGGAAAGAGGAAGGAAAGAAAGTTTCTCTCCCTCTGCCTGCTTTGCTCAGAGGACTGGATGAAGTTAGGAAGTTCTCCCTTTCACTGAGAAACGTGCAGGCTGCTGTTGCCTGGGCGCTCTCTTCTTTGCAAAAGAGTCTGCAGTTCCACGCTTTGAACCGTGGAAAGGCGCCGGGCTCTGCTAAGATTTCCCCCGGCGCTTCGTTTGCCCTGGGCCAAAGCGAGCCTTCACAATAGCTGAACGCTAACACTGCATACTCGTTCCACTTCCAGAACAGGGCTACCGCGAGGCAGTTCTCCGGGGGAAAACGGCCCTTCGCGAAGGGCAGATCTGCCGAGCTCACTTCGGGAAAGCGAAAGCAAAGGACGCTTTTCTCCCTCTAACCGCTTTCGTCAGAGGAACGGGGGAAGTCACAGTGTTCTTTCTCTCACTGAGATACACACAATCTGACGTTGCCTCTGAGCTCCGTTGCTGGCAAAGAACTGAAACTGACATACATTCCTGTGGGGAAACACAGGGCTTTGCTAGGATTTCTCTAGGCAGTCTGTTTTCCCTGGGCCTCACTGTAGCAACACTATCTCGCCAGGGCAACACTGCATGGGATTTCCTCTGCCAGGAGAGAGCTGCTGCTTTGTAGATTGTGCTGGGAAACCTTGCTTTGGCAAGTGCCAATTGACCGCATTCAGGAAGAAAGAAAAGAGAATCGCAAGAGGCCTTTTCTCGCCGGCTGCTCTGCCAAGCCCTTCCAGCTAAAACTATGCCGTTGCTCCTCTGGAAGGATCCCTGCACCGCGACGTAGTTTTTCAGAAGAAGCCTTGCGTTTGCAAGAGCAAAGGAGGAATTCGTTGCAGGAAAGAGGAAGGAAAGAAAGTTTCTCTCCCTCTGCCTGCTTTGCTCAGAGGACTGGATGAAGTTAGGAAGTTCTCCCTTTCACTGAGAAACGTGCAGGCTGCTGTTGCCTGGGCGCTCTCTTCTTTGCAAAAGAGTCTGCAGTTCCACGCTTTGAACCGTGGAAAGGCGCCGGGCTCTGCTAAGATTTCCCCCGGCGCTTCGTTTGCCCTGGGCCAAAGCGAGCCTTCACAATAGCTGAACGCTAACACTGCATACTCGTTCCACTTCCAGAACAGGGCTACCGCGAGGCAGTTCTCCGGGGGAAAACGGCCCTTCGCGAAGGGCAGATCTGCCGAGCTCACTGCGGGAAAGCGAAAGCAAAGGACGCTTTTCTCCCTCTAACCGCTTTCGTCAGAGGAACGGGGGAAGTCACAGTGTTCTTTCTCTCACTGAGATACACACAATCTGACGTTGCCTCTGAGCTCCGTTGCTGGCAAAGAACTGAAACTGACATACATTCCTGTGGGGAAACACAGGGCTTTGCTAGGATTTCCCTAGGCAGTCTGTTTTCCCTGGGCCTCACTGTAGCAACACTATCTCGCCAGGGCAACACTGCATGGGATTTCCTCTGCCAGGAGAGAGCTGCTGCTTTGTAGTTTGTGCTGGGAAACCTTGCTTTGGCGAGTGCCAATTGACCGCATTCAGGCAGAAAGAAAAGAGAATCGCAAGAGGCCTTTTCTCGCCGGCTGCTCTGCCAAGCCCTTCCAGCTAAAACTATGCCGTTGCTCCTCTGGAAGGATCCCTGCACCGCGACGTAGTTTTTCAGAAGAAGCCTTGCGTTTGCAAGAGCAAAGGAGGAATTCGTTGCAGGAAAGAGGAAGGAAAGAAAGTTTCTCTCCCTCTGCCTGCTTTGCTCAGAGGACTGGATGAAGTTAGGAAGTTCTCCCTTTCACTGAGAAACGTGCAGGCTGCTGTTGCCTGGGCGCTCTCTTCTTTGCAAAAGAGTCTGCAGTTCCACGCTTTGAACCGTGGAAAGGCGCCGGGCTCTGCTAAGATTTCCCCCGGCGCTTCGTTTGCCCTGGGCCAAAGCGAGCCTTCACAATAGCTGAACGCTAACCCTGCATACTCGTTCCACTTCCAGAACAGGGCTACCGCGAGGCAGTTCTCCGGGGGAAAACGGCCCTTCGCGAAGGGCAGATCTGCCGAGCTCACTGCGGGAAAGCGAAAGCAAAGGACGCTTTTCTCCCTCTAACCGCTTTCGTCAGAGGAACGGGGGAAGTCACAGTGTTCTTTCTCTCACTGAGATACACACAATCTGACGTTGCCTCTGAGCTCCGTTGCTGGCAAAGAACTGAAACTGACATACACTCCTGTGGGGAAACACAGGGCTTTGCTAGGATTTCTCCAGGCAGTCTGTTTTCCCTGGGCCTCACTGTAGCAACACTATCTCGCCAGGGCAACACTGCATGGGATTTCCTCTGCCAGGAGAGAGCTGCTGCTTTGTAGATTGTGCTGGGAAACCTTGCTTTGGCAAGTGCCAATTGACCGCATTCAGGCAGAAAGAAAAGAGAATCGCAAGAGGCCTTTTCTCGCCGGCTGCTCTGCCAAGCCCTTCCAGCGAAAACTATGGCGTTGCTCCTCTGGAAGGATCCCTGCACCGCCACGTAGTTTTTCAGAAGAAGCCTTGCGTTTGCAAGAGCAAAGGAGGAATTCGTTGCAGGAAAGAGGAAGGAAAGAAAGTTTCTCTCCCTCTGCCTGCTTTGCTCAGAGGACTGGATGAAGTTAGGAAGTTCTCCCTTTCACTGAGAAACGTGCAGGCTGCTGTTGCCTGGGCGCTCTCTTCTTTGCAAAAGAGTCTGCAGTTCCACGCTTTGAACCGTGGAAAGGCGCCGGGCTCTGCTAAGATTTCCCCCGGCGCTTCGTTTGCCCTGGGCCAAAGCGAGCCTTCACAATAGCTGAACGCTAACACTGCATACTCGTTCCACTTCCAGAACAGGGCTACCGCGAGGCAGTTCTCCGGGGGAAAACGGCCCTTCGCGAAGGGCAGATCTGCCGAGCTCACTGCGGGAAAGCGAAAGCAAAGGACGCTTTTCTCCCTCTAACCGCTTTCGTCAGAGGAACGGGGGAAGTCACAGTGTTCTTTCTCTCACTGAGATACACACAATCTGACGTTGCCTCTGAGCTCCGTTGCTGGCAAAGAACCGAAACTGACATACACTCCTGTGGGGAAACACAGGGCTTTGCTAGGATTTCTCCAGGCAGTCTGTTTTCCCTGGGCCTCGCTGTAGCAACACTATCTCGCCAGGGCAACACTGCATGGGATTTCCTCTGCCAGGAGAGAGCTGCTGCTTTGTAGATTGTGCTGGGAAACCTTGCTTTGGCAAGTGCCAATTGACCGCATTCAGGCAGAAAGAAAAGAGAATCGCAAGAGGCCTTTTCTCGCCGGCTGCTCTGCCAAGCCCTTCCAGCTAAAACTATGCCGTTGCTCCTCTGGAAGGATCCCTGCACCGCGACGTAGTTTTTCAGAAGAAGCCTTGCGTTTGCAAGAGCAAAGGAGGAATTCGTTGCAGGAAAGAGGAAGGAAAGAAAGTTTCTCTCCCTCTGCCTGCTTTGCTCAGAGGACTGGATGAAGTTAGGAAGTTCTCCCTTTCACTGAGAAACGTGCAGGCTGCTGTTGCCTGGGCGCTCTCTTCTTTGCAAAAGAGTCTGCAGTTCCACGCTTTGAACCGTGGAAAGGCGCCGGGCTCTGCTAAGATTTCCCCCGGCGCTTCGTTTGCCCTGGGCCAAAGCGAGCCTTCACAATAGCTGAACGCTAACACTGCATACTCGTTCCACTTCCAGAACAGGGCTACCGCGAGGCAGTTCTCCGGGGGAAAACGGCCCTTCGCGAAGGGCAGATCTGCCGAGCTCACTTCGGGAAAGCGAAAGCAAAGGACGCTTTTCTCCCTCTAAGCGCTTTCGTCAGAGGAACGGGGGAAGTCACAGTGTTCTTTCTCTCACTGAGATACACACAATCTGACGTTGCCTCTGAGCTCCGTTGCTGGCAAAGAACCGAAACTGACATACACTCCTGTGGGGAAACACAGGGCTTTGCTAGGATTTCTCCAGGCAGTCTGTTTTCCCTGGGCCTCACTGTAGCAACACTATCTCGCCAGGGCAACACTGCATGGGATTTCCTCTGCCAGGAGAGAGCTGCTGCTTTGTAGTTTGTGCTGGGAAACCTTGCTTTGGCGAGTGCCAATTGACCGCATTCAGGCAGAAAGAAAAGAGAATCGCAAGAGGCCTTTTCTCGCCGGCTGCTCTGCCAAGCCCTTCCAGCTAAAACTATGCCGTTGCTCCTCTGGAAGGATCCCTGCACCGCCACGTAGTTTTTCAGAAGAAGCCTTGCGTTTGCAAGAGCAAAGGAGGAATTCGTTGCAGGAAAGAGGAAGGAAAGAAAGTTTCTCTCCCTCTGCCTGCTTTGCTCAGAGGACTGGATGAAGTTAGGAAGTTCTCCCTTTCACTGAGAAACGTGCAGGCTGCTGTTGCCTGGGCGCTCTCTTCTTTGCAAAAGAGTCTGCAGTTCCACGCTTTGAACCGTGGAAAGGCGCCGGGCTCTGCTAAGATTTCCCCCGGCGCTTCGTTTGCCCTGGGCCAAAGCGAGCCTTCACAATAGCTGAACGCTAACCCTGCATACTCGTTCCACTTCCAGAACAGGGCTACCGCGAGGCAGTTCTCCGGGGGAAAACGGCCCTTCGCGAAGGGCAGATCTGCCGAGCTCACTTCGGGAAAGCGAAAGCAAAGGACGCTTTTCTCCCTCTAAGCGCTTTCGTCAGAGGAACGGGGCAAGTCACAGTGTTCTTTCTCTCACTGAGATACACACAATCTGACGTTGCCTCTGAGCTCCGTTGCTGGCAAAGAACTGAAACTGACATACATTCCTGTGGGGAAACACAGGGCTTTGCTAGGATTTCCCTAGGCAGTCTGTTTTCCCTGGGCCTCGCTGTAGCAACACTATTTCACCAGGGCAACACTGCATGGGATTTCCTCTGCCAGGAGAGAGCTGCTGCTTTGTAGTTTGTGCTGGGAAACCTTGCTTTGGCGAGTGCCAATTGACCGCATTCAGGCAGAAAGAAAAGAGAATCGCAAGAGGCCTTTTCTCGCCGGCTGCTCTGCCAAGCCCTTCCAGCTAAAACTATGCCGTTGCTCCTCTGGAAGGATCCCTGCACCGCGACGTAGTTTTTCAGAAGAAGCCTTGCGTTTGCAAGAGCAAAGGAGGAATTCGTTGCAGGAAAGAGGAAGGAAAGAAAGTTTCTCTCCCTCTGCCTGCTTTGCTCAGAGGACTGGATGAAGTTAGGAAGTTCTCCCTTTCACTGAGAAACGTGCAGGCTGCTGTTGCCTGGGCGCTCTCTTCTTTGCAAAAGAGTCTGCAGTTCCACGCTTTGAACCGTGGAAAGGCGCCGGGCTCTGCTAAGATTTCCCCCGGCGCTTCGTTTGCCCTGGGCCAAAGCGAGCCTTCACAATAGCTGAACGCTAACACTGCATACTCGTTCCACTTCCAGAACAGGGCTACCGCGAGGCAGTTCTCCGGGGGAAAACGGCCCTTCGCGAAGGGCAGATCTGCCGAGCTCACTGCGGGAAAGCGAAAGCAAAGGACGCTTTTCTCCCTCTAACCGCTTTCGTCAGAGGAACGGGGGAAGTCACAGTGTTCTTTCTCTCACTGAGATACACACAATCTGACGTTGCCTCTGAGCTCCGTTGCTGGCAAAGAACTGAAACTGACATACATTCCTGTGGGGAAACACAGGGCTTTGCTAGGATTTCCCTAGGCAGTGTGTTTTCCCTGGGCCTCACTGTAGCAACACTATCTCGCCAGGGCAACACTGCATGGGATTTCCTCTGCCAGGAGAGAGCTGCTGCTTTGTAGTTTGTGCTGGGAAACCTTGCTTTGGCGAGTGCCAATTGACCGCATTCAGGCAGAAAGAAAAGAGAATCGCAAGAGGCCTTTTCTCGCCGGCTGCTCTGCCAAGCCCTTCCAGCTAAAACTATGCCGTTGCTCCTCTGGAAGGATCCCTGCACCGCCACGTAGTTTTTCAGAAGAAGCCTTGCGTTTGCAAGAGCAAAGGAGGAATTCGTTGCAGGAAAGAGGAAGGAAAGAAAGTTTCTCTCCCTCTGCCTGCTTTGCTCAGAGGACTGGATGAAGTTAGGAAGTTCTCCCTTTCACTGAGAAACGTGCAGGCTGCTGTTGCCTGGGCGCTCTCTTCTTTGCAAAAGAGTCTGCAGTTCCACGCTTTGAACCGTGGAAAGGCGCCGGGCTCTGCTAAGATTTCCCCCGGCGCTTCGTTTGCCCTGGGCCAAAGCGAGCCTTCACAATAGCTGAACGCTAACCCTGCATACTCGTTCCACTTCAAGAACAGGGCTACCGCGAGGCAGTTCTCCGGGGGAAAACGGCCCTTCGCGAAGGGCAGATCTGCCGAGCTCACTTCGGGAAAGCGAAAGCAAAGGACGCTTTTCTCCCTCTAAGCGCTTTCGTCAGAGGAACGGGGGAAGTCACAGTGTTCTTTCTCTCACTGAGATACACACAATCTGACGTTGCCTCTGAGCTCCGTTGCTGGCAAAGAACTGAAACTGACATACACTCCTGTGGGGAAACACAGGGCTTTGCTAGGATTTCTCCAGGCAGTCTGTTTTCCCTGGGCCTCGCTGTAGCAACACTATCTCGCCAGGGCAACACTGCATGGGATTTCCTCTGCCAGGAGAGAGCTGCTGCTTTGTAGTTTGTGCTGGGAAACCTTGCTTTGGCGAGTGCCAATTGACCGCATTCAGGCAGAAAGAAAAGAGAATCGCAAGAGGCCTTTTCTCGCCGGCTGCTCTGCCAAGCCCTTCCAGCTAAAACTATGCCGTTGCTCCTCTGGAAGGATCCCTGCACCGCCACGTAGTTTTTCAGAAGAAGCCTTGCGTTTGCAAGAGCAAAGGAGGAATTCGTTGCAGGAAAGAGGAAGGAAAGAAAGTTTCTCTCCCTCTGCCTGCTTTGCTCAGAGGACTGGATGAAGTTAGGAAGTTCTCCCTTTCACTGAGAAACGTGCAGGCTGCTGTTGCCTGGGCGCTCTCTTCTTTGCAAAAGAGTCTGCAGTTCCACGCTTTGAACCGTGGAAAGGCGCCGGGCTCTGCTAAGATTTCCCCCGGCGCTTCGTTTGCCCTGGGCCAAAGCGAGCCTTCACAATAGCTGAACGCTAACCCTGCATACTCGTTCCACTTCAAGAACAGGGCTACCGCGAGGCAGTTCTCCGGGGGAAAACGGCCCTTCGCGAAGGGCAGATCTGCCGAGCTCACTTCGGGAAAGCGAAAGCAAAGGACGCTTTTCTCCCTCTAAGCGCTTTCGTCAGAGGAACGGGGGAAGTCACAGTGTTCTTTCTCTCACTGAGATACACACAATCTGACGTTGCCTCTGAGCTCCGTTGCTGGCAAAGAACCGAAACTGACATACACTCCTGTGGGGAAACACAGGGCTTTGCTAGGATTTCTCCAGGCAGTCTGTTTTCCCTGGGCCTCGCTGTAGCAACACTATCTCGCCAGGGCAACACTGCATGGGATTTCCTCTGCCAGGAGAGAGCTGCTGCTTTGTAGTTTGTGCTGGGAAACCTTGCTTTGGCGAGTGCCAATTGACCGCATTCAGGCAGAAAGAAAAGAGAATCGCAAGAGGCCTTTTCTCGCCGGCTGCTCTGCCAAGCCCTTCCAGCTAAAACTATGCCGTTGCTCCTCTGGAAGGATCCCTGCACCGCGACGTAGTTTTTCAGAAGAAGCCTTGCGTTTGCAAGAGCAAAGGAGGAATTCGTTGCAGGAAAGAGGAAGGAAAGAAAGTTTCTCTCCCTCTGCCTGCTTTGCTCAGAGGACTGGATGAAGTTAGGAAGTTCTCCCTTTCACTGAGAAACGTGCAGGCTGCTGTTGCCTGGGCGCTCTCTTCTTTGCAAAAGAGTCTGCAGTTCCACGCTTTGAACCGTGGAAAGGCGCCGGGCTCTGCTAAGATTTCCCCCGGCGCTTCGTTTGCCCTGGGCCAAAGCGAGCCTTCACAATAGCTGAACGCTAACACTGCATACTCGTTCCACTTCCAGAACAGGGCTACCGCGAGGCAGTTCTCCGGGGGAAAACGGCCCTTCGCGAAGGGCAGATCTGCCGAGCTCACTTCGGGAAAGCGAAAGCAAAGGACGCTTTTCTCCCTCTAACCGCTTTCGTCAGAGGAACGGGGGAAGTCACAGTGTTCTTTCTCTCACTGAGATACACACAATCTGACGTTGCCTCTGAGCTCCGTTGCTGGCAAAGAACTGAAACTGACATACACTCCTGTGGGGAAACACAGGGCTTTGCTAGGATTTCTCCAGGCAGTCTGTTTTCCCTGGGCCTCACTGTAGCAACACTATCTCGCCAGGGCAACACTGCATGGGATTTCCTCTGCCAGGAGAGAGCTGCTGCTTTGTAGATTGTGCTGGGAAACCTTGCTTTGGCAAGTGCCAATTGACCGCATTCAGGCAGAAAGAAAAGAGAATCGCAAGAGGCCTTTTCTCGCCGGCTGCTCTGCCAAGCCCTTCCAGCTAAAACTATGCCGTTGCTCCTCTGGAAGGATCCCTGCACCGCGACGTAGTTTTTCAGAAGAAGCCTTGCGTTTGCAAGAGCAAAGGAGGAATTCGTTGCAGGAAAGAGGAAGGAAAGAAAGTTTCTCTCCCTCTGCCTGCTTTGCTCAGAGGACTGGATGAAGTTAGGAAGTTCTCCCTTTCACTGAGAAACGTGCAGGCTGCTGTTGCCTGGGCGCTCTCTTCTTTGCAAAAGAGTCTGCAGTTCCACGCTTTGAACCGTGGAAAGGCGCCGGGCTCTGCTAAGATTTCCCCCGGCGCTTCGTTTGCCCTGGGCCAAAGCGAGCCTTCACAATAGCTGAACGCTAACCCTGCATACTCGTTCCACTTCAAGAACAGGGCTACCGCGAGGCAGTTCTCCGGGGGAAAACGGCCCTTCGCGAAGGGCAGATCTGCCGAGCTCACTTCGGGAAAGCGAAACCAAAGGACGCTTTTCTCCCTCTAACCGCTTTCGTCAGAGGAACGGGGCAAGTCACAGTGTTCTTTCTCTCACTGAGATACACACAATCTGACGTTGCCTCTGAGCTCCGTTGCTGGCAAAGAACTGAAACTGACATACATTCCTGTGGGGAAACACAGGGCTTTGCTAGGATTTCTCTAGGCAGTCTGTTTTCCCTGGGCCTCACTGTAGCAACACTATCTCGCCAGGGCAACACTGCATGGGATTTCCTCTGCCAGGAGAGAGCTGCTGCTTTGTAGATTGTGCTGGGAAACCTTGCTTTGGCAAGTGCCAATTGACCGCATTCAGGAAGAAAGAAAAGAGAATCGCAAGAGGCCTTTTCTCGCCGGCTGCTCTGCCAAGCCCTTCCAGCTAAAACTATGCCGTTGCTCCTCTGGAAGGATCCCTGCACCGCGACGTAGTTTTTCAGAAGAAGCCTTGCGTTTGCAAGAGCAAAGGAGGAATTCGTTGCAGGAAAGAGGAAGGAAAGAAAGTTTCTCTCCCTCTGCCTGCTTTGCTCAGAGGACTGGATGAAGTTAGGAAGTTCTCCCTTTCACTGAGAAACGTGCAGGCTGCTGTTGCCTGGGCGCTCTCTTCTTTGCAAAAGAGTCTGCAGTTCCACGCTTTGAACCGTGGAAAGGCGCCGGGCTCTGCTAAGATTTCCCCCGGCGCTTCGTTTGCCCTGGGCCAAAGCGAGCCTTCACAATAGCTGAACGCTAACCCTGCATACTCGTTCCACTTCCAGAACAGGGCTACCGCGAGGCAGTTCTCCGGGGGAAAACGGCCCTTCGCGAAGGGCAGATCTGCCGAGCTCACTTCGGGAAAGCGAAAGCAAAGGACGCTTTTCTCCCTCTAAGCGCTTTCGTCAGAGGAACGGGGGAAGTCACAGTGTTCTTTCTCTCACTGAGATACACACAATCTGACGTTGCCTCTGAGCTCCGTTGCTGGCAAAGAACTGAAACTGACATACACTCCTGTGGGGAAACACAGGGCTTTGCTAGGATTTCTCCAGGCAGTCTGTTTTCCCTGGGCCTCGCTGTAGCAACACTATCTCGCCAGGGCAACACTGCATGGGATTTCCTCTGCCAGGAGAGAGCTGCTGCTTTGTAGTTTGTGCTGGGAAACCTTGCTTTGGCGAGTGCCAATTGACCGCATTCAGGCAGAAAGAAAAGAGAATCGCAAGAGGCCTTTTCTCGCCGGCTGCTCTGCCAAGCCCTTCCAGCTAAAACTATGCCGTTGCTCCTCTGGAAGGATCCCTGCACCGCCACGTAGTTTTTCAGAAGAAGCCTTGCGTTTGCAAGAGCAAAGGAGGAATTCGTTGCAGGAAAGAGGAAGGAAAGAAAGTTTCTCTCCCTCTGCCTGCTTTGCTCAGAGGACTGGATGAAGTTAGGAAGTTCTCCCTTTCACTGAGAAACGTGCAGGCTGCTGTTGCCTGGGCGCTCTCTTCTTTGCAAAAGAGTCTGCAGTTCCACGCTTTGAACCGTGGAAAGGCGCCGGGCTCTGCTAAGATTTCCCCCGGCGCTTCGTTTGCCCTGGGCCAAAGCGAGCCTTCACAATAGCTGAACGCTAACCCTGCATACTCGTTCCACTTCCAGAACAGGGCTACCGCGAGGCAGTTCTCCGGGGGAAAACGGCCCTTCGCGAAGGGCAGATCTGCCGAGCTCACTGCGGGAAAGCGAAAGCAAAGGACGCTTTTCTCCCTCTAACCGCTTTCGTCAGAGGAACGGGGGAAGTCACAGTGTTCTTTCTCTCACTGAGATACACACAATCTGACGTTGCCTCTGAGCTCCGTTGCTGGCAAAGAACTGAAACTGACATACACTCCTGTGGGGAAACACAGGGCTTTGCTAGGATTTCTCCAGGCAGTCTGTTTTCCCTGGGCCTCGCTGTAGCAACACTATCTCGCCAGGGCAACACTGCATGGGATTTCCTCTGCCAGGAGAGAGCTGCTGCTTTGTAGTTTGTGCTGGGAAACCTTGCTTTGGCGAGTGCCAATTGACCGCATTCAGGCAGAAAGAAAAGAGAATCGCAAGAGGCCTTTTCTCGCCGGCTGCTCTGCCAAGCCCTTCCAGCTAAAACTATGCCGTTGCTCCTCTGGAAGGATCCCTGCACCGCGACGTAGTTTTTCAGAAGAAGCCTTGCGTTTGCAAGAGCAAAGGAGGAATTCGTTGCAGGAAAGAGGAAGGAAAGAAAGTTTCTCTCCCTCTGCCTGCTTTGCTCAGAGGACTGGATGAAGTTAGGAAGTTCTCCCTTTCACTGAGAAACGTGCAGGCTGCTGTTGCCTGGGCGCTCTCTTCTTTGCAAAAGAGTCTGCAGTTCCACGCTTTGAACCGTGGAAAGGCGCCGGGCTCTGCTAAGATTTCCCCCGGCGCTTCGTTTGCCCTGGGCCAAAGCGAGCCTTCACAATAGCTGAACGCTAACACTGCATACTCGTTCCACTTCCAGAACAGGGCTACCGCGAGGCAGTTCTCCGGGGGAAAACGGCCCTTCGCGAAGGGCAGATCTGCCGAGCTCACTTCGGGAAAGCGAAAGCAAAGGACGCTTTTCTCCCTCTAACCGCTTTCGTCAGAGGAACGGGGGAAGTCACAGTGTTCTTTCTCTCACTGAGATACACACAATCTGACGTTGCCTCTGAGCTCCGTTGCTGGCAAAGAACCGAAACTGACATACACTCCTGTGGGGAAACACAGGGCTTTGCTAGGATTTCTCCAGGCAGTCTGTTTTCCCTGGGCCTCACTGTAGCAACACTATCTCGCCAGGGCAACACTGCATGGGATTTCCTCTGCCAGGAGAGAGCTGCTGCTTTGTAGATTGTGCTGGGAAACCTTGCTTTGGCAAGTGCCAATTGACCGCATTCAGGCAGAAAGAAAAGAGAATCGCAAGAGGCCTTTTCTCGCCGGCTGCTCTGCCAAGCCCTTCCAGCTAAAACTATGCCGTTGCTCCTCTGGAAGGATCCCTGCACCGCCACGTAGTTTTTCAGAAGAAGCCTTGCGTTTGTAAGAGCAAAGGAGGAATTCGTTGCAGGAAAGAGGAAGGAAAGAAAGTTTCTCTCCCTCTGCCTGCTTTGCTCAGAGGACTGGATGAAGTTAGGAAGTTCTCCCTTTCACTGAGAAACGTGCAGGCTGCTGTTGCCTGGGCGCTCTCTTCTTTGCAAAAGAGTCTGCAGTTCCACGCTTTGAACCGTGGAAAGGCGCCGGGCTCTGCTAAGATTTCCCCCGGCGCTTCGTTTGCCCTGGGCCAAAGCGAGCCTTCACAATAGCTGAACGCTAACACTGCATACTCGTTCCACTTCCAGAACAGGGCTACCGCGAGGCAGTTCTCCGGGGGAAAACGGCCCTTCGCGAAGGGCAGATCTGCCGAGCTCACTTCGGGAAAGCGAAAGCAAAGGACGCTTTTCTCCCTCTAAGCGCTTTCGTCAGAGGAACGGGGGAAGTCACAGTGTTCTTTCTCTCACTGAGATACACACAATCTGACGTTGCCTCTGAGCTCCGTTGCTGGCAAAGAACTGAAACTGACATACACTCCTGTGGGGAAACACAGGGCTTTGCTAGGATTTCTCCAGGCAGTCTGTTTTCCCTGGGCCTCACTGTAGCAACACTATCTCGCCAGGGCAACACTGCATGGGATTTCCTCTGCCAGGAGAGAGCTGCTGCTTTGTAGTTTGTGCTGGGAAACCTTGCTTTGGCGAGTGCCAATTGACCGCATTCAGGCAGAAAGAAAAGAGAATCGCAAGAGGCCTTTTCTCGCCGGCTGCTCTGCCAAGCCCTTCCAGCTAAAACTATGCCGTTGCTCCTCTGGAAGGATCCCTGCACCGCCACGTAGTTTTTCAGAAGAAGCCTTGCGTTTGCAAGAGCAAAGGAGGAATTCGTTGCAGGAAAGAGGAAGGAAAGAAAGTTTCTCTCCCTCTGCCTGCTTTGCTCAGAGGACTGGATGAAGTTAAGAAGTTCTCCCTTTCACTGAGAAACGTGCAGGCTGCTGTTGCCTGGGCGCTCTCTTCTTTGCAAAAGAGTCTGCAGTTCCACGCTTTGAACCGTGGAAAGGCGCCGGGCTCTGCTAAGATTTCCCCCGGCGCTTCGTTTGCCCTGGGCCAAAGCGAGCCTTCACAATAGCTGAACGCTAACCCTGCATACTCGTTCCACTTCAAGAACAGGGCTACCGCGAGGCAGTTCTCCGGGGGAAAACGGCCCTTCGCGAAGGGCAGATCTGCCGAGCTCACTTCGGGAAAGCGAAAGCAAAGGACGCTTTTCTCCCTCTAAGCGCTTTCGTCAGAGGAACGGGGGAAGTCACAGTGTTCTTTCTCTCACTGAGATACACACAATCTGACGTTGCCTCTGAGCTCCGTTGCTGGCAAAGAACTGAAACTGACATACACTCCTGTGGGGAAACACAGGGCTTTGCTAGGATTTCTCCAGGCAGTCTGTTTTCCCTGGGCCTCGCTGTAGCAACACTATCTCGCCAGGGCAACACTGCATGGGATTTCCTCTGCCAGGAGAGAGCTGCTGCTTTGTAGTTTGTGCTGGGAAACCTTGCTTTGGCGAGTGCCAATTGACCGCATTCAGGCAGAAAGAAAAGAGAATCGCAAGAGGCCTTTTCTCGCCGGCTGCTCTGCCAAGCCCTTCCAGCTAAAACTATGCCGTTGCTCCTCTGGAAGGATCCCTGCACCGCCACGTAGTATTTCAGAAGAAGCCTTGCGTTTGCAAGAGCAAAGGAGGAATTCGTTGCAGGAAAGAGGAAGGAAAGAAAGTTTCTCTCCCTCTGCCTGCTTTGCTCAGAGGACTGGATGAAGTTAGGAAGTTCTCCCTTTCACTGAGAAACGTGCAGGCTGCTGTTGCCTGGGCGCTCTCTTCTTTGCAAAAGAGTCTGCAGTTCCACGCTTTGAACCGTGGAAAGGCGCCGGGCTCTGCTAAGATTTCCCCCGGCGCTTCGTTTGCCCTGGGCCAAAGCGAGCCTTCACAATAGCTGAACGCTAACACTGCATACTCGTTCCACTTCCAGAACAGGGCTACCGCGAGGCAGTTCTCCGGGGGAAAACGGCCCTTCGCGAAGGGCAGATCTGCCGAGCTCACTTCGGGAAAGCGAAAGCAAAGGACGCTTTTCTCCCTCTAACCGCTTTCGTCAGAGGAACGGGGGAAGTCACAGTGTTCTTTCTCTCACTGAGATACACACAATCTGACGTTGCCTCTGAGCTCCGTTGCTGGCAAAGAACTGAAACTGACATACACTCCTGTGGGGAAACACAGGGCTTTGCTAGGATTTCTCCAGGCAGTCTGTTTTCCCTGGGCCTCACTGTAGCAACACTATCTCGCCAGGGCAACACTGCATGGGATTTCCTCTGCCAGGAGAGAGCTGCTGCTTTGTAGATTGTGCTGGGAAACCTTGCTTTGGCAAGTGCCAATTGACCGCATTCAGGCAGAAAGAAAAGAGAATCGCAAGAGGCCTTTTCTCGCCGGCTGCTCTGCCAAGCCCTTCCAGCGAAAACTATGGCGTTGCTCCTCTGGAAGGATCCCTGCACCGCCACGTAGTTTTTCAGAAGAAGCCTTGCGTTTGCAAGAGCAAAGGAGGAATTCGTTGCAGGAAAGAGGAAGGAAAGAAAGTTTCTCTCCCTCTGCCTGCTTTGCTCAGAGGACTGGATGAAGTTAGGAAGTTCTCCCTTTCACTGAGAAACGTGCAGGCTGCTGTTGCCTGGGCGCTCTCTTCTTTGCAAAAGAGTCTGCAGTTCCACGCTTTGAACCGTGGAAAGGCGCCGGGCTCTGCTAAGATTTCCCCCGGCGCTTCGTTTGCCCTGGGCCAAAGCGAGCCTTCACAATAGCTGAACGCTAACACTGCATACTCGTTCCACTTCCAGAACAGGGCTACCGCGAGGCAGTTCTCCGGGGGAAAACGGCCCTTCGCGAAGGGCAGATCTGCCGAGCTCACTGCGGGAAAGCGAAAGCAAAGGACGCTTTTCTCCCTCTAACCGCTTTCGTCAGAGGAACGGGGGAAGTCACAGTGTTCTTTCTCTCACTGAGATACACACAATCTGACGTTGCCTCTGAGCTCCGTTGCTGGCAAAGAACCGAAACTGACATACACTCCTGTGGGTAAACACAGGGCTTTGCTAGGATTTCTCCAGGCAGTCTGTTTTCCCTGGGCCTCGCTGTAGCAACACTATCTCGCCAGGGCAACACTGCATGGGATTTCCTCTGCCAGGAGAGAGCTGCTGCTTTGTAGATTGTGCTGGGAAACCTTGCTTTGGCAAGTGCCAATTGACCGCATTCAGGCAGAAAGAAAAGAGAATCGCAAGAGGCCTTTTCTCGCCGGCTGCTCTGCCAAGCCCTTCCAGCTAAAACTATGCCGTTGCTCCTCTGGAAGGATCCCTGCACCGCGACGTAGTTTTTCAGAAGAAGCCTTGCGTTTGTAAGAGCAAAGGAGGAATTCGTTGCAGGAAAGAGGAAGGAAAGAAAGTTTCTCTCCCTCTGCCTGCTTTGCTCAGAGGACTGGATGAAGTTAGGAAGTTCTCCCTTTCACTGAGAAACGTGCAGGCTGCTGTTGCCTGGGCGCTCTCTTCTTTGCAAAAGAGTCTGCAGTTCCACGCTTTGAACCGTGGAAAGGCGCCGGGCTCTGCTAAGATTTCCCCCGGCGCTTCGTTTGCCCTGGGCCAAAGCGAGCCTTCACAATAGCTGAACGCTAACCCTGCATACTCGTTCCACTTCCAGAACAGGGCTACCGCGAGGCAGTTCTCCGGGGGAAAACGGCCCTTCGCGAAGGGCAGATCTGCCGAGCTCACTTCGGGAAAGCGAAAGCAAAGGACGCTTTTCTCCCTCTAAGCGCTTTCGTCAGAGGAACGGGGGAAGTCACAGTGTTCTTTCTCTCACTGAGATACACACAATCTGACGTTGCCTCTGAGCTCCGTTGCTGGCAAAGAACTGAAACTGACATACACTCCTGTGGGGAAACACAGGGCTTTGCTAGGATTTCTCCAGGCAGTCTGTTTTCCCTGGGCCTCACTGTAGCAACACTATCTCGCCAGGGCAACACTGCATGGGATTTCCTCTGCCAGGAGAGAGCTGCTGCTTTGTAGTTTGTGCTGGGAAACCTTGCTTTGGCGAGTGCCAATTGACCGCATTCAGGCAGAAAGAAAAGAGAATCGCAAGAGGCCTTTTCTCGCCGGCTGCTCTGCCAAGCCCTTCCAGCTAAAACTATGGCGTTGCTCCTCTGGAAGGATCCCTGCACCGCGACGTAGTTTTTCAGAAGAAGCCTTGCGTTTGCAAGAGCAAAGGAGGAATTCGTTGCAGGAAAGAGGAAGGAAAGAAAGTTTCTCTCCCTCTGCCTGCTTTGCTCAGAGGACTGGATGAAGTTAAGAAGTTCTCCCTTTCACTGAGAAACGTGCAGGCTGCTGTTGCCTGGGCGCTCTCTTCTTTGCAAAAGAGTCTGCAGTTCCACGCTTTGAACCGTGGAAAGGCGCCGGGCTCTGCTAAGATTTCCCCCGGCGCTTCGTTTGCCCTGGGCCAAAGCGAGCCTTCACAATAGCTGAACGCTAACCCTGCATACTCGTTCCACTTCAAGAACAGGGCTACCGCGAGGCAGTTCTCCGGGGGAAAACGGCCCTTCGCGAAGGGCAGATCTGCCGAGCTCACTTCGGGAAAGCGAAAGCAAAGGACGCTTTTCTCCCTCTAAGCGCTTTCGTCAGAGGAACGGGGGAAGTCACAGTGTTCTTTCTCTCACTGAGATACACACAATCTGACGTTGCCTCTGAGCTCCGTTGCTGGCAAAGAACTGAAACTGACATACACTCCTGTGGGGAAACACAGGGCTTTGCTAGGATTTCTCCAGGCAGTCTGTTTTCCCTGGGCCTCGCTGTAGCAACACTATCTCGCCAGGGCAACACTGCATGGGATTTCCTCTGCCAGGAGAGAGCTGCTGCTTTGTAGTTTGTGCTGGGAAACCTTGCTTTGGCGAGTGCCAATTGACCGCATTCAGGCAGAAAGAAAAGAGAATCGCAAGAGGCCTTTTCTCGCCGGCTGCTCTGCCAAGCCCTTCCAGCTAAAACTATGCCGTTGCTCCTCTGGAAGGATCCCTGCACCGCCACGTAGTTTTTCAGAAGAAGCCTTGCGTTTGCAAGAGCAAAGGAGGAATTCGTTGCAGGAAAGAGGAAGGAAAGAAAGTTTCTCTCCCTCTGCCTGCTTTGCTCAGAGGACTGGATGAAGTTAGGAAGTTCTCCCTTTCACTGAGAAACGTGCAGGCTGCTGTTGCCTGGGCGCTCTCTTCTTTGCAAAAGAGTCTGCAGTTCCACGCTTTGAACCGTGGAAAGGCGCCGGGCTCTGCTAAGATTTCCCCCGGCGCTTCGTTTGCCCTGGGCCAAAGCGAGCCTTCACAATAGCTGAACGCTAACACTGCATACTCGTTCCACTTCCAGAACAGGGCTACCGCGAGGCAGTTCTCCGGGGGAAAACGGCCCTTCGCGAAGGGCAGATCTGCCGAGCTCACTGCGGGAAAGCGAAAGCAAAGGACGCTTTTCTCCCTCTAACCGCTTTCGTCAGAGGAACGGGGGAAGTCACAGTGTTCTTTCTCTCACTGAGATACACACAATCTGACGTTGCCTCTGAGCTCCGTTGCTGGCAAAGAACCGAAACTGACATACACTCCTGTGGGGAAACACAGGGCTTTGCTAGGATTTCTCCAGGCAGTCTCTTTTCCCTGGGCCTCACTGTAGCAACACTATCTCGCCAGGGCAACACTGCATGGGATTTCCTCTGCCAGGAGAGAGCTGCTGCTTTGTAGATTGTGCTGGGAAACCTTGCTTTGGCAAGTGCCAATTGACCGCATTCAGGCAGAAAGAAAAGAGAATCGCAAGAGGCCTTTTCTCGCCGGCTGCTCTGCCAAGCCCTTCCAGCTAAAACTATGCCGTTGCTCCTCTGGAAGGATCCCTGCACCGCCACGTAGTTTTTCAGAAGAAGCCTTGCGTTTGCAAGAGCAAAGGAGGAATTCGTTGCAGGAAAGAGGAAGGAAAGAAAGTTTCTCTCCCTCTGCCTGCTTTGCTCAGAGGACTGGATGAAGTTAGGAAGTTCTCCCTTTCACTGAGAAACGTGCAGGCTGCTGTTGCCTGGGCGCTCTCTTCTTTGCAAAAGAGTCTGCAGTTCCACGCTTTGAACCGTGGAAAGGCGCCGGGCTCTGCTAAGATTTCCCCCGGCGCTTCGTTTGCCCTGGGCCAAAGCGAGCCTTCACAATAGCTGAACGCTAACACTGCATACTCGTTCCACTTCCAGAACAGGGCTACCGCGAGGCAGTTCTCCGGGGGAAAACGGCCCTTCGCGAAGGGCAGATCTGCCGAGCTCACTTCGGGAAAGCGAAAGCAAAGGACGCTTTTCTCCCTCTAACCGCTTTCGTCAGAGGAACGGGGGAAGTCACAGTGTTCTTTCTCTCACTGAGATACACACAATCTGACGTTGCCTCTGAGCTCCGTTGCTGGCAAAGAACTGAAACTGACATACACTCCTGTGGGGAAACACAGGGCTTTGCTAGGATTTCTCCAGGCAGTCTGTTTCCCTGGGCCTCGCTGTAGCAACACTATCTCGCCAGGGCAACACTGCATGGGATTTCCTCTGCCAGGAGAGAGCTGCTGCTTTGTAGTTTGTGCTGGGAAACCTTGCTTTGGCGAGTGCCAATTGACCGCATTCAGGCAGAAAGAAAAGAGAATCGCAAGAGGCCTTTTCTCGCCGGCTGCTCTGCCAAGCCCTTCCAGCTAAAACTATGCCGTTGCTCCTCTGGAAGGATCCCTGCACCGCCACGTAGTTTTTCAGAAGAAGCCTTGCGTTTGCAAGAGCAAAGGAGGAATTCGTTGCAGGAAAGAGGAAGGAAAGAAAGTTTCTCTCCCTCTGCCTGCTTTGCTCAGAGGACTGGATGAAGTTAGGAAGTTCTCCCTTTCACTGAGAAACGTGCAGGCTGCTGTTGCCTGGGCGCTCTCTTCTTTGCAAAAGAGTCTGCAGTTCCACGCTTTGAACCGTGGAAAGGCGCCGGGCTCTGCTAAGATTTCCCCCGGCGCTTCGTTTGCCCTGGGCCAAAGCGAGCCTTCACAATAGCTGAACGCTAACACTGCATACTCGTTCCACTTCCAGAACAGGGCTACCGCGAGGCAGTTCTCCGGGGGAAAACGGCCCTTCGCGAAGGGCAGATCTGCCGAGCTCACTTCGGGAAAGCGAAAGCAAAGGACGCTTTTCTCCCTCTAACCGCTTTCGTCAGAGGAACGGGGGAAGTCACAGTGTTCTTTCTCTCACTGAGATACACACAATCTGACGTTGCCTCTGAGCTCCGTTGCTGGCAAAGAACTGAAACTGACATACACTCCTGTGGGGAAACACAGGGCTTTGCTAGGATTTCTCCAGGCAGTCTGTTTTCCCTGGGCCTCACTGTAGCAACACTATCTCGCCAGGGCAACACTGCATGGGATTTCCTCTGCCAGGAGAGAGCTGCTGCTTTGTATATTGTGCTGGGAAACCTTGCTTTGGCAAGTGCCAATTGACCGCATTCAGGCAGAAAGAAAAGAGAATCGCAAGAGGCCTTTTCTCGCCGGCTGCTCTGCCAAGCCCTTCCAGCTAAAACTATGCCGTTGCTCCTCTGGAAGGATCCCTGCACCGCCACGTAGTTTTTCAGAAGAAGCCTTGCGTTTGCAAGAGCAAAGGAGGAATTCGTTGCAGGAAAGAGGAAGGAAAGAAAGTTTCTCTCCCTCTGCCTGCTTTGCTCAGAGGACTGGATGAAGTTAGGAAGTTCTCCCTTTCACTGAGAAACGTGCAGGCTGCTGTTGCCTGGGCGCTCTCTTCTTTGCAAAAGAGTCTGCAGTTCCACGCTTTGAACCGTGGAAAGGCGCCGGGCTCTGCTAAGATTTCCCCCGGCGCTTCGTTTGCCCTGGGCCAAAGCGAGCCTTCACAATAGCTGAACGCTAACACTGCATACTCGTTCCACTTCCAGAACAGGGCTACCGCGAGGCAGTTCTCCGGGGGAAAACGGCCCTTCGCGAAGGGCAGATCTGCCGAGCTCACTGCGGGAAAGCGAAAGCAAAGGACGCTTTTCTCCCTCTAAGCGCTTTCGTCAGAGGAACGGGGGAAGTCACAGTGTTCTTTCTCTCACTGAGATACACACAATCTGACGTTGCCTCTGAGCTCCGTTGCTGGCAAAGAACCGAAACTGACATACACTCCTGTGGGTAAACACAGGGCTTTGCTAGGATTTCTCCAGGCAGTCTGTTTTCCCTGGGCCTCACTGTAGCAACACTATCTCGCCAGGGCAACACTGCATGGGATTTCCTCTGCCAGGAGAGAGCTGCTGCTTTGTAGTTTGTGCTGGGAAACCTTGCTTTGGCGAGTGCCAATTGACCGCATTCAGGCAGAAAGAAAAGAGAATCGCAAGAGGCCTTTTCTCGCCGGCTGCTCTGCCAAGCCCTTCCAGCGAAAACTATGGCGTTGCTCCTCTGGAAGGATCCCTGCACCGCCACGTAGTTTTTCAGAAGAAGCCTTGCGTTTGCAAGAGCAAAGGAGGAATTCGTTGCAGGAAAGAGGAAGGAAAGAAAGTTTCTCTCCCTCTGCCTGCTTTGCTCAGAGGACTGGATGAAGTTAGGAAGTTCTCCCTTTCACTGAGAAACGTGCAGGCTGCTGTTGCCTGGGCGCTCTCTTCTTTGCAAAAGAGTCTGCAGTTCCACGCTTTGAACCGTGGAAAGGCGCCGGGCTCTGCTAAGATTTCCCCCGGCGCTTCGTTTGCCCTGGGCCAAAGCGAGCCTTCACAATAGCTGAACGCTAACACTGCATACTCGTTCCACTTCCAGAACAGGGCTACCGCGAGGCAGTTCTCCGGGGGAAAACGGCCCTTCGCGAAGGGCAGATCTGCCGAGCTCACTGCGGGAAAGCGAAAGCAAAGGACGCTTTTCTCCCTCTAAGCGCTTTCGTCAGAGGAACGGGGGAAGTCACAGTGTTCTTTCTCTCACTGAGATACACACAATCTGACGTTGCCTCTGAGCTCCGTTGCTGGCAAAGAACCGAAACTGACATACACTCCTGTGGGTAAACACAGGGCTTTGCTAGGATTTCTCCAGGCAGTCTGTTTTCCCTGGGCCTCGCTGTAGCAACACTATCTCGCCAGGGCAACACTGCATGGGATTTCCTCTGCCAGGAGAGAGCTGCTGCTTTGTAGATTGTGCTGGGAAACCTTGCTTTGGCAAGTGCCAATTGACCGCATTCAGGCAGAAAGAAAAGAGAATCGCAAGAGGCCTTTTCTCGCCGGCTGCTCTGCCAAGCCCTTCCGGCTAAAACTATGCCGTTGCTCCTCTGGAAGGATCCCTGCACCGCCACGTAGTTTTTCAGAAGAAGCCTTGCGTTTGCAAGAGCAAAGGAGGAATTCGTTGCAGGAAAGAGGAAGGAAAGAAAGTTTCTCTCCCTCTGCCTGCTTTGCTCAGAGGACTGGATGAAGTTAGGAAGTTCTCCCTTTCACTGAGAAACGTGCAGGCTGCTGTTGCCTGGGCGCTCTCTTCTTTGCAAAAGAGTCTGCAGTTCCACGCTTTGAACCGTGGAAAGGCGCCGGGCTCTGCTAAGATTTCCCCCGGCGCTTCGTTTGCCCTGGGCCAAAGCGAGCCTTCACAATAGCTGAACGCTAACACTGCATACTCGTTCCACTTCCAGAACAGGGCTACCGCGAGGCAGTTCTCCGGGGGAAAACGGCCCTTCGCGAAGGGCAGATCTGCCGAGCTCACTGCGGGAAAGCGAAAGCAAAGGACGCTTTTCTCCCTCTAACCGCTTTCGTCAGAGGAACGGGGGAAGTCACAGTGTTCTTTCTCTCACTGAGATACACAAATCTGACGTTGCCTCTGAGCTCCGTTGCTGGCAAAGAACTGAAACTGACATACACTCCTGTGGGGAAACACAGGGCTTTGCTAGGATTTCTCCAGGCAGTCTGTTTTCCCTGGGCCTCACTGTAGCAACACTATCTCGCCAGGGCAACACTGCATGGGATTTCCTCTGCCAGGAGAGAGCTGCTGCTTTGTAGATTGTGCTGGGAAACCTTGCTTTGGCAAGTGCCAATTGACCGCATTCAGGCAGAAAGAAAAGAGAATCGCAAGAGGCCTTTTCTCGCCGGCTGCTCTGCCAAGCCCTTCCAGCGAAAACTATGCCGTTGCTCCTCTGGAAGGATCCCTGCACCGCCACGTAGTTTTTCAGAAGAAGCCTTGCGTTTGCAAGAGCAAAGGAGGAATTCGTTGCAGGAAAGAGGAAGGAAAGAAAGTTTCTCTCCCTCTGCCTGCTTTGCTCAGAGGACTGGATGAAGTTAGGAAGTTCTCCCTTTCACTGAGAAACGTGCAGGCTGCTGTTGCCTGGGCGCTCTCTTCTTTGCAAAAGAGTCTGCAGTTCCACGCTTTGAACCGTGGAAAGGCGCCGGGCTCTGCTAAGATTTCCCCCGGCGCTTCGTTTGCCCTGGGCCAAAGCGAGCCTTCACAATAGCTGAACGCTAACACTGCATACTCGTTCCACTTCCAGAACAGGGCTACCGCGAGGCAGTTCTCCGGGGGAAAACGGCCCTTCGCGAAGGGCAGATCTGCCGAGCTCACTGCGGGAAAGCGAAAGCAAAGGACGCTTTTCTCCCTCTAACCGCTTTCGTCAGAGGAACGGGGGAAGTCACAGTGTTCTTTCTCTCACTGAGATACACACAATCTGACGTTGCCTCTGAGCTCCGTTGCTGGCAAAGAACTGAAACTGACATACACTCCTGTGGGGAAACACAGGGCTTTGCTAGGATTTCCCTAGGCAGTCTGTTTTCCCTGGGCCTCGCTGTAGCAACACTATCTCGCCAGGGCAACACTGCATGGGATTTCCTCTGCCAGGAGAGAGCTGCTGCTTTGTAGTTTGTGCTGGGAAACCTTGCTTTGGCGAGTGCCAATTGACCGCATTCAGGCAGAAAGAAAAGAGAATCGCAAGAGGCCTTTTCTCGCCGGCTGCTCTGCCAAGCCCTTCCAGCTAAAACTATGCCGTTGCTCCTCTGGAAGGATCCCTGCACCGCGACGTAGTTTTTCAGAAGAAGCCTTGCGTTTGCAAGAGCAAAGGAGGAATTCGTTGCAGGAAAGAGGAAGGAAAGAAAGTTTCTCTCCCTCTGCCTGCTTTGCTCAGAGGACTGGATGAAGTTAGGAAGTTCTCCCTTTCACTGAGAAACGTGCAGGCTGCTGTTGCCTGGGCGCTCTCTTCTTTGCAAAAGAGTCTGCAGTTCCACGCTTTGAACCGTGGAAAGGCGCCGGGCTCTGCTAAGATTTCCCCCGGCGCTTCGTTTGCCCTGGGCCAAAGCGAGCCTTCACAATAGCTGAACGCTAACCCTGCATACTCGTTCCACTTCAAGAACAGGGCTACCGCGAGGCAGTTCTCCGGGGGAAAACGGCCCTTCGCGAAGGGCAGATCTGCCGAGCTCACTTCGGGAAAGCGAAAGCAAAGGACGCTTTTCTCCCTCTAAGCGCTTTCGTCAGAGGAACGGGGGAAGTCACAGTGTTCTTTCTCTCACTGAGATACACACAATCTGACGTTGCCTCTGAGCTCCGTTGCTGGCAAAGAACTGAAACTGACATACACTCCTGTGGGGAAACACAGGGCTTTGCTAGGATTTCTCCAGGCAGTCTGTTTTCCCTGGGCCTCGCTGTAGCAACACTATCTCGCCAGGGCAACACTGCATGGGATTTCCTCTGCCAGGAGAGAGCTGCTGCTTTGTAGTTTGTGCTGGGAAACCTTGCTTTGGCGAGTGCCAATTGACCGCATTCAGGCAGAAAGAAAAGAGAATCGCAAGAGGCCTTTTCTCGCCGGCTGCTCTGCCAAGCCCTTCCAGCGAAAACTATGCCGTTGCTCCTCTGGAAGGATCCCTGCACCGCGACGTAGTTTTTCAGAAGAAGCCTTGCGTTTGAAAGAGCAAAGGAGGAATTCGTTGCAGGAAAGAGGAAGGAAAGAAAGTTTCTCTCCCTCTGCCTGCTTTGCTCAGAGGACTGGATGAAGTTAGGAAGTTCTCCCTTTCACTGAGAAACGTGCAGGCTGCTGTTGCCTGGGCGCTCTCTTCTTTGCAAAAGAGTCTGCAGTTCCACGCTTTGAACCGTGGAAAGGCGCCGGGCTCTGCTAAGATTTCCCCCGGCGCTTCGTTTGCCCTGGGCCAAAGCGAGCCTTCACAATAGCTGAACGCTAACACTGCATACTCGTTCCACTTCCAGAACAGGGCTACCGCGAGGCAGTTCTCCGGGGGAAAACGGCCCTTCGCGAAGGGCAGATCTGCCGAGCTCACTGCGGGAAAGCGAAAGCAAAGGACGCTTTTCTCCCTCTAACCGCTTTCGTCAGAGGAACGGGGGAAGTCACAGTGTTCTTTCTCTCACTGAGATACACACAATCTGACGTTGCCTCTGAGCTCCGTTGCTGGCAAAGAACCGAAACTGACATACACTCCTGTGGGTAAACACAGGGCTTTGCTAGGATTTCTCCAGGCAGTCTCTTTTCCCTGGGCCTCACTGTAGCAACACTATCTCGCCAGGGCAACACTGCATGGGATTTCCTCTGCCAGGAGAGAGCTGCTGCTTTGTAGATTGTGCTGGGAAACCTTGCTTTGGCAAGTGCCAATTGACCGCATTCAGGCAGAAAGAAAAGAGAATCGCAAGAGGCCTTTTCTCGCCGGCTGCTCTGCCAAGCCCTTCCAGCTAAAACTATGCCGTTGCTCCTCTGGAAGGATCCCTGCACCGCCACGTAGTTTTTCAGAAGAAGCCTTGCGTTTGCAAGAGCAAAGGAGGAATTCGTTGCAGGAAAGAGGAAGGAAAGAAAGTTTCTCTCCCTCTGCCTGCTTTGCTCAGAGGACTGGATGAAGTTAGGAAGTTCTCCCTTTCACTGAGAAACGTGCAGGCTGCTGTTGCCTGGGCGCTCTCTTCTTTGCAAAAGAGTCTGCAGTTCCACGCTTTGAACCGTGGAAAGGCGCCGGGCTCTGCTAAGATTTCCCCCGGCGCTTCGTTTGCCCTGGGCCAAAGCGAGCCTTCACAATAGCTGAACGCTAACACTGCATACTCGTTCCACTTCCAGAACAGGGCTACCGCGAGGCAGTTCTCCGGGGGAAAACGGCCCTTCGCGAAGGGCAGATCTGCCGAGCTCACTGCGGGAAAGCGAAAGCAAAGGACGCTTTTCTCCCTCTAACCGCTTTCGTCAGAGGAACGGGGGAAGTCACAGTGTTCTTTCTCTCACTGAGATACACACAATCTGACGTTGCCTCTGAGCTCCGTTGCTGGCAAAGAACTGAAACTGACATACACTCCTGTGGGGAAACACAGGGCTTTGCTAGGATTTCTCCAGGCAGTCTGTTTCCCTGGGCCTCGCTGTAGCAACACTATCTCGCCAGGGCAACACTGCATGGGATTTCCTCTGCCAGGAGAGAGCTGCTGCTTTGTAGTTTGTGCTGGGAAACCTTGCTTTGGCGAGTGCCAATTGACCGCATTCAGGCAGAAAGAAAAGAGAATCGCAAGAGGCCTTTTCTCGCCGGCTGCTCTGCCAAGCCCTTCCAGCTAAAACTATGCCGTTGCTCCTCTGGAAGGATCCCTGCACCGCCACGTAGTTTTTCAGAAGAAGCCTTGCGTTTGCAAGAGCAAAGGAGGAATTCGTTGCAGGAAAGAGGAAGGAAAGAAAGTTTCTCTCCCTCTGCCTGCTTTGCTCAGAGGACTGGATGAAGTTAGGAAGTTCTCCCTTTCACTGAGAAACGTGCAGGCTGCTGTTGCCTGGGCGCTCTCTTCTTTGCAAAAGAGTCTGCAGTTCCACGCTTTGAACCGTGGAAAGGCGCCGGGCTCTGCTAAGATTTCCCCCGGCGCTTCGTTTGCCCTGGGCCAAAGCGAGCCTTCACAATAGCTGAACGCTAACACTGCATACTCGTTCCACTTCCAGAACAGGGCTACCGCGAGGCAGTTCTCCGGGGGAAAACGGCCCTTCGCGAAGGGCAGATCTGCCGAGCTCACTTCGGGAAAGCGAAAGCAAAGGACGCTTTTCTCCCTCTAACCGCTTTCGTCAGAGGAACGGGGGAAGTCACAGTGTTCTTTCTCTCACTGAGATACACACAATCTGACGTTGCCTCTGAGCTCCGTTGCTGGCAAAGAACTGAAACTGACATACACTCCTGTGGGGAAACACAGGGCTTTGCTAGGATTTCTCCAGGCAGTCTGTTTTCCCTGGGCCTCACTGTAGCAACACTATCTCGCCAGGGCAACACTGCATGGGATTTCCTCTGCCAGGAGAGAGCTGCTGCTTTGTATATTGTGCTGGGAAACCTTGCTTTGGCAAGTGCCAATTGACCGCATTCAGGCAGAAAGAAAAGAGAATCGCAAGAGGCCTTTTCTCGCCGGCTGCTCTGCCAAGCCCTTCCAGCTAAAACTATGCCGTTGCTCCTCTGGAAGGATCCCTGCACCGCCACGTAGTTTTTCAGAAGAAGCCTTGCGTTTGCAAGAGCAAAGGAGGAATTCGTTGCAGGAAAGAGGAAGGAAAGAAAGTTTCTCTCCCTCTGCCTGCTTTGCTCAGAGGACTGGATGAAGTTAGGAAGTTCTCCCTTTCACTGAGAAACGTGCAGGCTGCTGTTGCCTGGGCGCTCTCTTCTTTGCAAAAGAGTCTGCAGTTCCACGCTTTGAACCGTGGAAAGGCGCCGGGCTCTGCTAAGATTTCCCCCGGCGCTTCGTTTGCCCTGGGCCAAAGCGAGCCTTCACAATAGCTGAACGCTAACACTGCATACTCGTTCCACTTCCAGAACAGGGCTACCGCGAGGCAGTTCTCCGGGGGAAAACGGCCCTTCGCGAAGGGCAGATCTGCCGAGCTCACTGCGGGAAAGCGAAAGCAAAGGACGCTTTTCTCCCTCTAAGCGCTTTCGTCAGAGGAACGGGGGAAGTCACAGTGTTCTTTCTCTCACTGAGATACACACAATCTGACGTTGCCTCTGAGCTCCGTTGCTGGCGAAGAACCGAAACTGACATACACTCCTGTGGGTAAACACAGGGCTTTGCTAGGATTTCTCCAGGCAGTCTGTTTTCCCTGGGCCTCACTGTAGCAACACTATCTCGCCAGGGCAACACTGCATGGGATTTCCTCTGCCAGGAGAGAGCTGCTGCTTTGTAGTTTGTGCTGGGAAACCTTGCTTTGGCGAGTGCCAATTGACCGCATTCAGGCAGAAAGAAAAGAGAATCGCAAGAGGCCTTTTCTCGCCGGCTGCTCTGCCAAGCCCTTCCAGCTAAAACTATGCCGTTGCTCCTCTGGAAGGATCCCTGCACCGCCACGTAGTTTTTCAGAAGAAGCCTTGCGTTTGCAAGAGCAAAGGAGGAATTCGTTGCAGGAAAGAGGAAGGAAAGAAAGTTTCTCTCCCTCTGCCTGCTTTGCTCAGAGGACTGGATGAAGTTAAGAAGTTCTCCCTTTCACTGAGAAACGTGCAGGCTGCTGTTGCCTGGGCGCTCTCTTCTTTGCAAAAGAGTCTGCAGTTCCACGCTTTGAACCGTGGAAAGGCGCCGGGCTCTGCTAAGATTTCCCCCGGCGCTTCGTTTGCCCTGGGCCAAAGCGAGCCTTCACAATAGCTGAACGCTAACCCTGCATACTCGTTCCACTTCAAGAACAGGGCTACCGCGAGGCAGTTCTCCGGGGGAAAACGGCCCTTCGCGAAGGGCAGATCTGCCGAGCTCACTTCGGGAAAGCGAAAGCAAAGGACGCTTTTCTCCCTCTAAGCGCTTTCGTCAGAGGAACGGGGGAAGTCACAGTGTTCTTTCTCTCACTGAGATACACACAATCTGACGTTGCCTCTGAGCTCCGTTGCTGGCAAAGAACTGAAACTGACATACACTCCTGTGGGGAAACACAGGGCTTTGCTAGGATTTCTCCAGGCAGTCTGTTTTCCCTGGGCCTCACTGTAGCAACACTATCTCGCCAGGGCAACACTGCATGGGATTTCCTCTGCCAGGAGAGAGCTGCTGCTTTGTAGATTGTGCTGGGAAACCTTGCTTTGGCGAGTGCCAATTGACCGCATTCAGGCAGAAAGAAAAGAGAATCGCAAGAGGCCTTTTCTCGCCGGCTGCTCTGCCAAGCCCTTCCAGCTAAAACTATGCCGTTGCTCCTCTGGAAGGATCCCTGCACCGCGACGTAGTTTTTCAGAAGAAGCCTTGCGTTTGCAAGAGCAAAGGAGGAATTCGTTGCAGGAAAGAGGAAGGAAAGAAAGTTTCTCTCCCTCTGCCTGCTTTGCTCAGAGGACTGGATGAAGTTAGGAAGTTCTCCCTTTCACTGAGAAACGTGCAGGCTGCTGTTGCCTGGGCGCTCTCTTCTTTGCAAAAGAGTCTGCAGTTCCACGCTTTGAACCGTGGAAAGGCGCCGGGCTCTGCTAAGATTTCCCCCGGCGCTTCGTTTGCCCTGGGCCAAAGCGAGCCTTCACAATAGCTGAACGCTAACACTGCATACTCGTTCCACTTCCAGAACAGGGCTACCGCGAGGCAGTTCTCCGGGGGAAAACGGCCCTTCGCGAAGGGCAGATCTGCCGAGCTCACTTCGGGAAAGCGAAAGCAAAGGACGCTTTTCTCCCTCTAAGCGCTTTCGTCAGAGGAACGGGGGAAGTCACAGTGTTCTTTCTCTCACTGAGATACACACAATCTGACGTTGCCTCTGAGCTCCGTTGCTGGCAAAGAACTGAAACTGACATACACTCCTGTGGGGAAACACAGGGCTTTGCTAGGATTTCTCCAGGCAGTCTGTTTTCCCTGGGCCTCACTGTAGCAACACTATCTCGCCAGGGCAACACTGCATGGGATTTCCTCTGCCAGGAGAGAGCTGCTGCTTTGTAGATTGTGCTGGGAAACCTTGCTTTGGCAAGTGCCAATTGACCGCATTCAGGCAGAAAGAAAAGAAAATCGCAAGAGGCCTTTTCTCGCCGGCTGCTCTGCCAAGCCCTTCCAGCTAAAACTATGCCGTTGCTCCTCTGGAAGGATCCCTGCACCGCGACGTAGTTTTTCAGAAGAAGCCTTGCGTTTGCAAGAGCAAAGGAGGAATTCGTTGCAGGAAAGAGGAAGGAAAGAAAGTTTCTCTCCCTCTGCCTGCTTTGCTCAGAGGACTGGATGAAGTTAGGAAGTTCTCCCTTTCACTGAGAAACGTGCAGACTGCTGTTGCCTGGGCGCTCTCTTCTTTGCAAAAGAGTCTGCAGTTCCACGCTTTGAACCGTGGAAAGGCGCCGGGCTCTGCTAAGATTTCCCCCGGCGCTTCGTTTGCCCTGGGCCAAAGCGAGCCTTCACAATAGCTGAACGCTAACACTGCATACTCGTTCCACTTCCAGAACAGGGCTACCGCGAGGCAGTTCTCCGGGGGAAAACGGCCCTTCGCGAAGGGCAGATCTGCCGAGCTCACTGCGGGAAAGCGAAAGCAAAGGACGCTTTTCTCCCTCTAAGCGCTTTCGTCAGAGGAACGGGGGAAGTCACAGTGTTCTTTCTCTCACTGAGATACACACAATCTGACGTTGCCTCTGAGCTCCGTTGCTGGCAAAGAACTGAAACTGACATACACTCCTGTGGGGAAACACAGGGCTTTGCTAGGATTTCTCCAGGCAGTCTGTTTTCCCTGGGCCTCACTGTAGCAACACTATCTCGCCAGGGCAACACTGCATGGGATTTCCTCTGCCAGGAGAGAGCTGCTGCTTTGTAGATTGTGCTGGGAAACCTTGCTTTGGCAAGTGCCAATTGACCGCATTCAGGCAGAAAGAAAAGAGAATCGCAAGAGGCCTTTTCTCGCCGGCTGCTCTGCCAAGCCCTTCCAGCGAAAACTATGGCGTTGCTCCTCTGGAAGGATCCCTGCACCGCCACGTAGTTTTTCAGAAGAAGCCTTGCGTTTGCAAGAGCAAAGGAGGAATTCGTTGCAGGAAAGAGGAAGGAAAGAAAGTTTCTCTCCCTCTGCCTGCTTTGCTCAGAGGACTGGATGAAGTTAGGAAGTTCTCCCTTTCACTGAGAAACGTGCAGGCTGCTGTTGCCTGGGCGCTCTCTTCTTTGCAAAAGAGTCTGCAGTTCCACGCTTTGAACCGTGGAAAGGCGCCGGGCTCTGCTAAGATTTCCCCCGGCGCTTCGTTTGCCCTGGGCCAAAGCGAGCCTTCACAATAGCTGAACGCTAACACTGCATACTCGTTCCACTTCCAGAACAGGGCTACCGCGAGGCAGTTCTCCGGGGGAAAACGGCCCTTCGCGAAGGGCAGATCTGCCGAGCTCACTGCGGGAAAGCGAAAGCAAAGGACGCTTTTCTCCCTCTAACCGCTTTCGTCAGAGGAACGGGGGAAGTCACAGTGTTCTTTCTCTCACTGAGATACACACAATCTGACGTTGCCTCTGAGCTCCGTTGCTGGCAAAGAACTGAAACTGACATACACTCCTGTGGGGAAACACAGGGCTTTGCTAGGATTTCTCCAGGCAGTCTGTTTTCCCTGGGCCTCACTGTAGCAACACTATCTCGCCAGGGCAACACTGCATGGGATTTCCTCTGCCAGGAGAGAGCTGCTGCTTTGTAGATTGTGCTGGGAAACCTTGCTTTGGCAAGTGCCAATTGACCGCATTCAGGCAGAAAGAAAAGAGAATCGCAAGAGGCCTTTTCTCGCCGGTTGCTCTGCCAAGCCCTTCCAGCGAAAACTATGGCGTTGCTCCTCTGGAAGGATCCCTGCACCGCCACGTAGTTTTTCAGAAGAAGCCTTGCGTTTGCAAGAGCAAAGGAGGAATTCGTTGCAGGAAAGAGGAAGGAAAGAAAGTTTCTCTCCCTCTGCCTGCTTTGCTCAGAGGACTGGATGAAGTTAGGAAGTTCTCCCTTTCACTGAGAAACGTGCAGGCTGCTGTTGCCTGGGCGCTCTCTTCTTTGCAAAAGAGTCTGCAGTTCCACGCTTTGAACCGTGGAAAGGCGCCGGGCTCTGCTAAGATTTCCCCCGGCGCTTCGTTTGCCCTGGGCCAAAGCGAGCCTTCACAATAGCTGAACGCTAACACTGCATACTCGTTCCACTTCCAGAACAGGGCTACCGCGAGGCAGTTCTCCGGGGGAAAACGGCCCTTCGCGAAGGGCAGATCTGCCGAGCTCACTGCGGGAAAGCGAAAGCAAAGGACGCTTTTCTCCCTCTAAGCGCTTTCGTCAGAGGAACGGGGGAAGTCACAGTGTTCTTTCTCTCACTGAGATACACACAATCTGACGTTGCCTCTGAGCTCCGTTGCTGGCAAAGAACCGAAACTCACATACACTCCTGTGGGTAAACACAGGGCTTTGCTAGGATTTCTCCAGGCAGTCTGTTTTCCCTGGGCCTCGCTGTAGCAACACTATCTCGCCAGGGCAACACTGCATGGGATTTCCTCTGCCAGGAGAGAGCTGCTGCTTTGTAGATTGTGCTGGGAAACCTTGCTTTGGCAAGTGCCAATTGACCGCATTCAGGCAGAAAGAAAAGAGAATCGCAAGAGGCCTTTTCTCGCCGGCTGCTCTGCCAAGCCCTTCCGGCTAAAACTATGCCGTTGCTCCTCTGGAAGGATCCCTGCACCGCCACGTAGTTTTTCAGAAGAAGCCTTGCGTTTGCAAGAGCAAAGGAGGAATTCGTTGCAGGAAAGAGGAAGGAAAGAAAGTTTCTCTCCCTCTGCCTGCTTTGCTCAGAGGACTGGATGAAGTTAGGAAGTTCTCCCTTTCACTGAGAAACGTGCAGGCTGCTGTTGCCTGGGCGCTCTCTTCTTTGCAAAAGAGTCTGCAGTTCCACGCTTTGAACCGTGGAAAGGCGCCGGGCTCTGCTAAGATTTCCCCCGGCGCTTCGTTTGCCCTGGGCCAAAGCGAGCCTTCACAATAGCTGAACGCTAACCCTGCATACTCGTTCCACTTCCAGAACAGGGCTACCGCGAGGCAGTTCTCCGGGGGAAAACGGCCCTTCGCGAAGGGCAGATCTGCCGAGCTCACTTCGGGAAAGCGAAAGCAAAGGACGCTTTTCTCCCTCTAAGCGCTTTCGTCAGAGGAACGGGGGAAGTCACAGTGTTCTTTCTCTCACTGAGATACACACAATCTGACGTTGCCTCTGAGCTCCGTTGCTGGCAAAGAACTGAAACTGACATACACTCCTGTGGGGAAACACAGGGCTTTGCTAGGATTTCTCCAGGCAGTCTGTTTTCCCTGGGCCTCACTGTAGCAACACTATCTCGCCAGGGCAACACTGCATGGGATTTCCTCTGCCAGGAGAGAGCTGCTGCTTTGTAGTTTGTGCTGGGAAACCTTGCTTTGGCGAGTGCCAATTGACCGCATTCAGGCAGAAAGAAAAGAGAATCGCAAGAGGCCTTTTCTCGCCGGCTGCTCTGCCAAGCCCTTCCAGCTAAAACTATGCCGTTGCTCCTCTGGAAGGATCCCTGCACCGCGACGTAGTTTTTCAGAAGAAGCCTTGCGTTTGCAAGAGCAAAGGAGGAATTCGTTGCAGGAAAGAGGAAGGAAAGAAAGTTTCTCTCCCTCTGCCTGCTTTGCTCAGAGGACTGGATGAAGTTAGGAAGTTCTCCCTTTCACTGAGAAACGTGCAGGCTGCTGTTGCCTGGGCGCTCTCTTCTTTGCAAAAGAGTCTGCAGTTCCACGCTTTGAACCGTGGAAAGGCGCCGGGCTCTGCTAAGATTTCCCCCGGCGCTTCGTTTGCCCTGGGCCAAAGCGAGCCTTCACAATAGCTGAACGCTAACACTGCATACTCGTTCCACTTCAAGAACAGGGCTACCGCGAGGCAGTTCTCCGGGGGAAAACGGCCCTTCGCGAAGGGCAGATCTGCCGAGCTCACTTCGGGAAAGCGAAAGCAAAGGACGCTTTTCTCCCTCTAAGCGCTTTCGTCAGAGGAACGGGGCAAGTCACAGTGTTCTTTCTCTCACTGAGATACACACAATCTGACGTTGCCTCTGAGCTCCGTTGCTGGCAAAGAACTGAAACTGACATACATTCCTGTGGGGAAACACAGGGCTTTGCTAGGATTTCCCTAGGCAGTCTGTTTTCCCTGGGCCTCGCTGTAGCAACACTATTTCACCAGGGCAACACTGCATGGGATTTCCTCTGCCAGGAGAGAGCTGCTGCTTTGTAGTTTGTGCTGGGAAACCTTGCTTTGGCGAGTGCCAATTGACCGCATTCAGGCAGAAAGAAAAGAGAATCGCAAGAGGCCTTTTCTCGCCGGCTGCTCTGCCAAGCCCTTCCAGCTAAAACTATGCCGTTGCTCCTCTGGAAGGATCCCTGCACCGCGACGTAGTTTTTCAGAAGAAGCCTTGCGTTTGCAAGAGCAAAGGAGGAATTCGTTGCAGGAAAGAGGAAGGAAAGAAAGTTTCTCTCCCTCTGCCTGCTTTGCTCAGAGGACTGGATGAAGTTAGGAAGTTCTCCCTTTCACTGAGAAACGTGCAGGCTGCTGTTGCCTGGGCGCTCTCTTCTTTGCAAAAGAGTCTGCAGTTCCACGCTTTGAACCGTGGAAAGGCGCCGGGCTCTGCTAAGATTTCCCCCGGCGCTTCGTTTGCCCTGGGCCAAAGCGAGCCTTCACAATAGCTGAACGCTAACCCTGCATACTCGTTCCACTTCAAGAACAGGGCTACCGCGAGGCAGTTCTCCGGGGGAAAACGGCCCTTCGCGAAGGGCAGATCTGCCGAGCTCACTTCGGGAAAGCGAAAGCAAAGGACGCTTTTCTCCCTCTAAGCGCTTTCGTCAGAGGAACGGGGGAAGTCACAGTGTTCTTTCTCTCACTGAGATACACACAATCTGACGTTGCCTCTGAGCTCCGTTGCTGGCAAAGAACTGAAACTGACATACACTCCTGTGGGGAAACACAGGGCTTTGCTAGGATTTCTCCAGGCAGTCTGTTTTCCCTGGGCCTCGCTGTAGCAACACTATCTCGCCAGGGCAACACTGCATGGGATTTCCTCTGCCAGGAGAGAGCTGCTGCTTTGTAGTTTGTGCTGGGAAACCTTGCTTTGGCGAGTGCCAATTGACCGCATTCAGGCAGAAAGAAAAGAGAATCGCAAGAGGCCTTTTCTCGCCGGCTGCTCTGCCAAGCCCTTCCAGCGAAAACTATGCCGTTGCTCCTCTGGAAGGATCCCTGCACCGCGACGTAGTTTTTCAGAAGAAGCCTTGCGTTTGAAAGAGCAAAGGAGGAATTCGTTGCAGGAAAGAGGAAGGAAAGAAAGTTTCTCTCCCTCTGCCTGCTTTGCTCAGAGGACTGGATGAAGTTAGGAAGTTCTCCCTTTCACTGAGAAACGTGCAGGCTGCTGTTGCCTGGGCGCTCTCTTCTTTGCAAAAGAGTCTGCAGTTCCACGCTTTGAACCGTGGAAAGGCGCCGGGCTCTGCTAAGATTTCCCCCGGCGCTTCGTTTGCCCTGGGCCAAAGCGAGCCTTCACAATAGCTGAACGCTAACACTGCATACTCGTTCCACTTCCAGAACAGGGCTACCGCGAGGCAGTTCTCCGGGGGAAAACGGCCCTTCGCGAAGGGCAGATCTGCCGAGCTCACTGCGGGAAAGCGAAAGCAAAGGACGCTTTTCTCCCTCTAACCGCTTTCGTCAGAGGAACGGGGGAAGTCACAGTGTTCTTTCTCTCACTGAGATACACACAATCTGACGTTGCCTCTGAGCTCCGTTGCTGGCAAAGAACCGAAACTGACATACACTCCTGTGGGTAAACACAGGGCTTTGCTAGGATTTCTCCAGGCAGTCTCTTTTCCCTGGGCCTCACTGTAGCAACACTATCTCGCCAGGGCAACACTGCATGGGATTTCCTCTGCCAGGAGAGAGCTGCTGCTTTGTAGATTGTGCTGGGAAACCTTGCTTTGGCAAGTGCCAATTGACCGCATTCAGGCAGAAAGAAAAGAGAATCGCAAGAGGCCTTTTCTCGCCGGCTGCTCTGCCAAGCCCTTCCAGCTAAAACTATGCCGTTGCTCCTCTGGAAGGATCCCTGCACCGCCACGTAGTTTTTCAGAAGAAGCCTTGCGTTTGCAAGAGCAAAGGAGGAATTCGTTGCAGGAAAGAGGAAGGAAAGAAAGTTTCTCTCCCTCTGCCTGCTTTGCTCAGAGGACTGGATGAAGTTAGGAAGTTCTCCCTTTCACTGAGAAACGTGCAGGCTGCTGTTGCCTGGGCGCTCTCTTCTTTGCAAAAGAGTCTGCAGTTCCACGCTTTGAACCGTGGAAAGGCGCCGGGCTCTGCTAAGATTTCCCCCGGCGCTTCGTTTGCCCTGGGCCAAAGCGAGCCTTCACAATAGCTGAACGCTAACACTGCATACTCGTTCCACTTCCAGAACAGGGCTACCGCGAGGCAGTTCTCCGGGGGAAAACGGCCCTTCGCGAAGGGCAGATCTGCCGAGCTCACTGCGGGAAAGCGAAAGCAAAGGACGCTTTTCTCCCTCTAACCGCTTTCGTCAGAGGAACGGGGGAAGTCACAGTGTTCTTTCTCTCACTGAGATACACACAATCTGACGTTGCCTCTGAGCTCCGTTGCTGGCAAAGAACTGAAACTGACATACACTCCTGTGGGGAAACACAGGGCTTTGCTAGGATTTCTCCAGGCAGTCTGTTTCCCTGGGCCTCGCTGTAGCAACACTATCTCGCCAGGGCAACACTGCATGGGATTTCCTCTGCCAGGAGAGAGCTGCTGCTTTGTAGTTTGTGCTGGGAAACCTTGCTTTGGCGAGTGCCAATTGACCGCATTCAGGCAGAAAGAAAAGAGAATCGCAAGAGGCCTTTTCTCGCCGGCTGCTCTGCCAAGCCCTTCCAGCTAAAACTATGCCGTTGCTCCTCTGGAAGGATCCCTGCACCGCCACGTAGTTTTTCAGAAGAAGCCTTGCGTTTGCAAGAGCAAAGGAGGAATTCGTTGCAGGAAAGAGGAAGGAAAGAAAGTTTCTCTCCCTCTGCCTGCTTTGCTCAGAGGACTGGATGAAGTTAGGAAGTTCTCCCTTTCACTGAGAAACGTGCAGGCTGCTGTTGCCTGGGCGCTCTCTTCTTTGCAAAAGAGTCTGCAGTTCCACGCTTTGAACCGTGGAAAGGCGCCGGGCTCTGCTAAGATTTCCCCCGGCGCTTCGTTTGCCCTGGGCCAAAGCGAGCCTTCACAATAGCTGAACGCTAACACTGCATACTCGTTCCACTTCCAGAACAGGGCTACCGCGAGGCAGTTCTCCGGGGAAAACGGCCCTTCGCGAAGGGCAGATCTGCCGAGCTCACTTCGGGAAAGCGAAAGCAAAGGACGCTTTTCTCCCTCTAACCGCTTTCGTCAGAGGAACGGGGGAAGTCACAGTGTTCTTTCTCTCACTGAGATACACACAATCTGACGTTGCCTCTGAGCTCCGTTGCTGGCAAAGAACTGAAACTGACATACACTCCTGTGGGGAAACACAGGGCTTTGCTAGGATTTCTCCAGGCAGTCTGTTTTCCCTGGGCCTCACTGTAGCAACACTATCTCGCCAGGGCAACACTGCATGGGATTTCCTCTGCCAGGAGAGAGCTGCTGCTTTGTATATTGTGCTGGGAAACCTTGCTTTGGCAAGTGCCAATTGACCGCATTCAGGCAGAAAGAAAAGAGAATCGCAAGAGGCCTTTTCTCGCCGGCTGCTCTGCCAAGCCCTTCCAGCTAAAACTATGCCGTTGCTCCTCTGGAAGGATCCCTGCACCGCCACGTAGTTTTTCAGAAGAAGCCTTGCGTTTGCAAGAGCAAAGGAGGAATTCGTTGCAGGAAAGAGGAAGGAAAGAAAGTTTCTCTCCCTCTGCCTGCTTTGCTCAGAGGACTGGATGAAGTTAGGAAGTTCTCCCTTTCACTGAGAAACGTGCAGGCTGCTGTTGCCTGGGCGCTCTCTTCTTTGCAAAAGAGTCTGCAGTTCCACGCTTTGAACCGTGGAAAGGCGCCGGGCTCTGCTAAGATTTCCCCCGGCGCTTCGTTTGCCCTGGGCCAAAGCGAGCCTTCACAATAGCTGAACGCTAACACTGCATACTCGTTCCACTTCCAGAACAGGGCTACCGCGAGGCAGTTCTCCGGGGGAAAACGGCCCTTCGCGAAGGGCAGATCTGCCGAGCTCACTGCGGGAAAGCGAAAGCAAAGGACGCTTTTCTCCCTCTAAGCGCTTTCGTCAGAGGAACGGGGGAAGTCACAGTGTTCTTTCTCTCACTGAGATACACACAATCTGACGTTGCCTCTGAGCTCCGTTGCTGGCAAAGAACCGAAACTGACATACACTCCTGTGGGTAAACACAGGGCTTTGCTAGGATTTCTCCAGGCAGTCTGTTTTCCCTGGGCCTCACTGTAGCAACACTATCTCGCCAGGGCAACACTGCATGGGATTTCCTCTGCCAGGAGAGAGCTGCTGCTTTGTAGTTTGTGCTGGGAAACCTTGCTTTGGCGAGTGCCAATTGACCGCATTCAGGCAGAAAGAAAAGAGAATCGCAAGAGGCCTTTTCTCGCCGGCTGCTCTGCCAAGCCCTTCCAGCTAAAACTATGCCGTTGCTCCTCTGGAAGGATCCCTGCACCGCCACGTAGTTTTTCAGAAGAAGCCTTGCGTTTGCAAGAGCAAAGGAGGAATTCGTTGCAGGAAAGAGGAAGGAAAGAAAGTTTCTCTCCCTCTGCCTGCTTTGCTCAGAGGACTGGATGAAGTTAAGAAGTTCTCCCTTTCACTGAGAAACGTGCAGGCTGCTGTTGCCTGGGCGCTCTCTTCTTTGCAAAAGAGTCTGCAGTTCCACGCTTTGAACCGTGGAAAGGCGCCGGGCTCTGCTAAGATTTCCCCCGGCGCTTCGTTTGCCCTGGGCCAAAGCGAGCCTTCACAATAGCTGAACGCTAACCCTGCATACTCGTTCCACTTCAAGAACAGGGCTACCGCGAGGCAGTTCTCCGGGGGAAAACGGCCCTTCGCGAAGGGCAGATCTGCCGAGCTCACTTCGGGAAAGCGAAAGCAAAGGACGCTTTTCTCCCTCTAAGCGCTTTCGTCAGAGGAACGGGGGAAGTCACAGTGTTCTTTCTCTCACTGAGATACACACAATCTGACGTTGCCTCTGAGCTCCGTTGCTGGCAAAGAACTGAAACTGACATACACTCCTGTGGGGAAACACAGGGCTTTGCTAGGATTTCTCCAGGCAGTCTGTTTTCCCTGGGCCTCACTGTAGCAACACTATCTCGCCAGGGCAACACTGCATGGGATTTCCTCTGCCAGGAGAGAGCTGCTGCTTTGTAGATTGTGCTGGGAAACCTTGCTTTGGCGAGTGCCAATTGACCGCATTCAGGCAGAAAGAAAAGAGAATCGCAAGAGGCCTTTTCTCGCCGGCTGCTCTGCCAAGCCCTTCCAGCTAAAACTATGCCGTTGCTCCTCTGGAAGGATCCCTGCACCGCGACGTAGTTTTTCAGAAGAAGCCTTGCGTTTGCAAGAGCAAAGGAGGAATTCGTTGCAGGAAAGAGGAAGGAAAGAAAGTTTCTCTCCCTCTGCCTGCTTTGCTCAGAGGACTGGATGAAGTTAGGAAGTTCTCCCTTTCACTGAGAAACGTGCAGGCTGCTGTTGCCTGGGCGCTCTCTTCTTTGCAAAAGAGTCTGCAGTTCCACGCTTTGAACCGTGGAAAGGCGCCGGGCTCTGCTAAGATTTCCCCCGGCGCTTCGTTTGCCCTGGGCCAAAGCGAGCCTTCACAATAGCTGAACGCTAACACTGCATACTCGTTCCACTTCCAGAACAGGGCTACCGCGAGGCAGTTCTCCGGGGGAAAACGGCCCTTCGCGAAGGGCAGATCTGCCGAGCTCACTTCGGGAAAGCGAAAGCAAAGGACGCTTTTCTCCCTCTAAGCGCTTTCGTCAGAGGAACGGGGGAAGTCACAGTGTTCTTTCTCTCACTGAGATACACACAATCTGACGTTGCCTCTGAGCTCCGTTGCTGGCAAAGAACTGAAACTGACATACACTCCTGTGGGGAAACACAGGGCTTTGCTAGGATTTCTCCAGGCAGTCTGTTTTCCCTGGGCCTCACTGTAGCAACACTATCTCGCCAGGGCAACACTGCATGGGATTTCCTCTGCCAGGAGAGAGCTGCTGCTTTGTAGATTGTGCTGGGAAACCTTGCTTTGGCAAGTGCCAATTGACCGCATTCAGGCAGAAAGAAAAGAAAATCGCAAGAGGCCTTTTCTCGCCGGCTGCTCTGCCAAGCCCTTCCAGCTAAAACTATGCCGTTGCTCCTCTGGAAGGATCCCTGCACCGCGACGTAGTTTTTCAGAAGAAGCCTTGCGTTTGCAAGAGCAAAGGAGGAATTCGTTGCAGGAAAGAGGAAGGAAAGAAAGTTTCTCTCCCTCTGCCTGCTTTGCTCAGAGGACTGGATGAAGTTAGGAAGTTCTCCCTTTCACTGAGAAACGTGCAGACTGCTGTTGCCTGGGCGCTCTCTTCTTTGCAAAAGAGTCTGCAGTTCCACGCTTTGAACCGTGGAAAGGCGCCGGGCTCTGCTAAGATTTCCCCCGGCGCTTCGTTTGCCCTGGGCCAAAGCGAGCCTTCACAATAGCTGAACGCTAACACTGCATACTCGTTCCACTTCCAGAACAGGGCTACCGCGAGGCAGTTCTCCGGGGGAAAACGGCCCTTCGCGAAGGGCAGATCTGCCGAGCTCACTGCGGGAAAGCGAAAGCAAAGGACGCTTTTCTCCCTCTAAGCGCTTTCGTCAGAGGAACGAATACTATCTCTTATG
>NW_026975484.1:900000-1046950 GCF_030014295.1 Loxodonta africana
ATCTATATTCTTCTCTATTCTATATTCTACATTCCTCAATCTATATTCTTCTATATTCTATGTTCTATATTCTACATTCTATATTTTATAATCTACTTCTACATTGTATATTTTATATTCTTGTATATTGATTATTTTATATCTTATATTGTATATTCCATTTTCGTGAATATCCAATATTCTATGTTCTTCTATATTCTATCTTTTATCTTTTGTGTTCTATATTCTATAATCTATATTCTATGTTCTGTTCTCTATATTCCATGATTCTATATTGTATAATCTGTATGATTCTGTATTCTATATTAAATATTCTATATACTATATTTTATATTCAACAGTCTGCATTCTATATTCTTCTATTTTCTTTATTTTTCTCTATTCTATATACTATATTCTCTATTCTTCTATATTATCGTCTATATTCTATATTCTTCTGTAGTCTATAATCTATACTCTTCTATATTCTATGTTCTATATTCCACATTCTATATTCTATGTTCTTCTATATTCTATCTTCTAATTGTATATTCTATATTCTTCTATGATCTATATTCTTCTATATTCTGTATTCTACATTGTATACTCTACGTTCTACATTCTATATTCTAGAAGCTATATTCTTCTACATTCTATATTCTGTATTCTTCTATTTTCAATATTTTATATCTTATATTCCATATTCTTCTATAGTCTATGTTGTATGTTCCATACTCTGTATTCTATATCCTATATTCTACATTCTTCATTCTGTATTCTATATTCTTCTATATTGTATATTCTACATTCTATATCCTTCTGTATTCTATAATCTATATTTTTCTATATTCTTCATTGTGCATTCAATATTCTATATTCCTTGATACTCTATAATCTATATACTTCTAAACTCTATGTTCTATATTCTTGTATATTGTATATTCTATTTTCATCAATGTTCTATATTCTATATTTTTTGTTTTCTTTCTTCTGTGATCTGTATTCTATGTTCTGTACTCTATATTCTATAATCCACATTCTGTTCTGTATTCTTTATTTTATATTGTATATCCTATATACTACATTTTACATTCTAAATTTTTCTGTTTTCTATATTCTACATTCTATATTTTAGATTCTTCTATATTCTATATTCTCCACTCTACATTCTGTATTCTAAATTTTTCTATATTCTATATTCTTCTATAATCTATATTCTGTATCCTATATTTTACATTCTACATTCTTTATTCTATATTCTAAAATCTGTATTCTTCTCTATTCTCTATTCTATGTTCTATATTCTACATTCTAAATTCTATTTTCTATATACTTCTATATGCTATAATCTATGTACTTCTACAGTCTATGTTCTGTGTTGTATATAGTATATACAACATTCTACATTCTTCTATGTTGTACATTTTACATATTATAATCTATATTCCATTTTTATTGATATTGTATATTTTTGTATATAAGACATTCTTCTGCAATCTGTATTCCATAGTCTATATTCCATTTTTGTCAATATTCTATATTCTTCTATACTCCATCTTCTGTGTTCTAAATTCTACATTCTATATTCTGTTCTCTCTACTGTATATTCTTCTGTGTTCTAAAATCTATATTCTTCTATATTCAATATTCATCAATATTCTGTATTCTATATTCTTCTATGTACTTTGTTCAATATTCTATATTCCTTAATCCATATTCTGTATTCTATATTCTTCTATATTCTACTTTCTACATTCTATATTCTTCTATGTTCTATAATCTATATCCTTCTATATTCCATATTCTATATTCTAAATACCGTATTCTATTTTCTATGTTGTACATATTATATTCTGTATTCTTCTATATTGTATATTCATATTCTACATTCTATATTCTAAATTTTTCTGTATTCTATATTCCTCTATATTCTGTATTCTGAATTCTATATTCTTTATTTTATATTCTACATTCTAAACTCTATATTCTATTTTCTTCTATGTTCTACATTCTCCATACTACATTCTATTTTCTATATTCTTCTGTATTCTATAATCTGTATTCTACATTCTATATTCTTTATTCTGTATAGTGTATTCCATATCCTATATTATATATACCATATTCATCACTGTTCTATATTCTTCTATAATCTATCTTCCATGTTCTGTCATCTTTATTCTATATTCTACATTCTATTATCTTCTATATTCTGTATTCTTCTGTATTCTATATTCTTTTATAATGTACATTCTCTATTCTCTATTCTCTATTCGTCCATATTCTATATCCTTCTCTATACTATATTCTTCTATAATCTATATCGTATCTTCCAAATTCTATATTCTACATTCTGTATTCTTCTATATTCTGTATTGCATATTCTATATTTTATATTCTACATTCTATAATCTACATTCTTCTATATTCTGTATTCTACATTCTGCATTCTTGTATATTTTATATTCTTCTATATTCTATATTCTTTGTTCTACATTCTAAATTTAAATTTAAATTCTATGTTCTAATTCTATATTCATCTATGTTCTATATTCTATATTCTACATTTTATTTTCTATATTCTGTACTCCATATTCTGCTTTGTCATTCTATATTTTATATTCTATAATCTTTATTCTTCTATATGCTATATTCTACATTCTTCATTCTATATTCTAATGTTTTCTATATTCTATATTCTCACTCTACATTCTATATTCTAAATTTTGTATATTCTATATACTTCTATATTCTATAATCTATATTCTTTGGAATTCTATATTCTCTCTGCTATGTTCTGTATTGTATAATCTATATACCTCTACATTCCATATTCTGTATTCTATATTCTATGTTCTTCTGTTTCACATTTTACATATTATATTCTATATTCCATATTTGTCAATAGTCTATATTTTCTATATACTATATTCTTCTTTATTTTATATTCTTTATTCCATATACTACATTCTGTATTCTGTATTGTATAGTCTATAGTCTGCATTCTATATTCTAAATTCTTCTATATTCTTTATTCTTCTCTTGTTTATATTCTGTGTTCTGTATTCTACATTCTATATTCTGTATTATTCTATATTCTACTTTCTATATTCTAAATTTTTCTATACTCTATATTTTTCTCTATTCTCTATTCTGAATTGTATATTCTATATTCTGAACTATACATTCTAAACTTTATATTCTGTATTCTTGTATATTCTATATTCTTCTATATTCTATATTCCATATTCTATGCTCTACACTCTACATTCTACATTCTTTAATCTATATTCTACCTTCTATATCCTATATTCTTCTATATTGTATGTTCTATATCCTGTTTTTTTTATATCCTGTATTCTATATTCAATATACTGTATTCATCAATATTCTATATTCTTCTATGTTCTATCTTCTGTCTTGTGTATTCTATATTCTGGCATATATTCTATGTTCTACATTCTATATTCTTTGATATTATACATTCTTCTGTATTCTATGTTCTACCTTCTCCTATAATCTATATTCTTTTATATTCTGTATTCTATCTTCTACGTTGTATATTCTTCTATATATCGTATTCTTTTTTTTTCTATATTCTATATTATTTATTACATATTCCATATTCTACATGCAACACTCTATATTCTAAATTCTTCTATATTCTACATTCTAAATTCTATATCCTATGTTCATCTATATTCTATACTCTTCTATATTCTATATTCCATACTCTGTATTCTATATTGATATTCTATGTTCTATATTTTATATTCTACTATATATTATATACTTCTATATTCTGTATTCCATATTCTATAGTCTACATTCTATATTCTTCTATATTCTGTATACCATATTCTTCAATATTCTATAATCTATATTCTATTTTCTATATAAAATTTTTTATATTCTCCTATATTCTGTGTTCTATATTCTTCAATATTCTGTACTCCATAATGTATATTCTATATTCTCCTATATTCCATATTCTTCTTTACTCTGTATTCTATCTTCTCTTTTCTTTTATATTCTGTACTGTATTGTATATTCTATGCTCTTCTATATACTATATGCCATTATATTTTATATGCCTTATTCCATATTCTACATTCTGAATTCTTCTATATTCTATATTCTACATTCTTAATTCTATATTCTTCTATATTACATATTCCTTTATATTCTATTTCTATATTTTTCCATATTCAAAGTTCTATATTTCATTCTCTGTATTCTATATCGTATATTCAAAGTTCTATGTTCTATATTCTATATTTTTCTGTATGGTATATTCTATGTTCCATATTCCATATTCTATATGCTATATTCTACATTCTCTAGTCTGTATTTTACATTCTACAATCTATATTCCATGATCTTCTGTATTCCATAATCTGTATTCTTCTATATTCTGTAGTCTTTATTCTATATTTTATATTCTACATTCTATATAACAAATTCTATATTCTATGTTCTTCTATATGCTATATTCTTCTATATTCTGTATTGTATAGTTTCCTATTGTCTATATTCTTCTATAATGTGTATTCTACATTCTTCTGTATACTGTATTGATATTCTTATATATTCTCTATTTTTCCATATTCTGTATTCTATATTCTTCTATATTCTATATTTATATTCTTTATTCTTCTACATTCTGTGTTCTATATTATTCTATATTCTTCTGTAATGTATATTCTATAATCTATATTCTTCTATACTCTATATATTCTTGTATATTCTATGTTCTTTTATATTTAGTATTCCATCTTCTGTTTTATGTGTTCTATGTTCTATTTTCTTCTGTATTCTATATTCCACATTCTAAATTCTATGGTCTTCTATATTTTATATTTTCCTATATCCTATATTCCATACTCTCCATTCTATATTCGATGTTCTATGTTCTTTATTCTATATTTTTCTCTATACTATATTCTTCTGTATTCTATACTCCATATTGTATATTGTACATTCTATATTCTAAAATCTTCTATATTCTAGATTCTAGATTCTAGATTTTTCTATATTCTATGTTCTATATTCAATCTTCTATTTTCTATATTTTTACCACGCTATATATTTGTGTATTCTATATTCCATATGCTTTATACTGTATTCAAAATTCTATATTCTACTATATTCCATATTCTATACTCTCCTATATTCTATATTTTACATTCTACATTCCATAATATTTTATATTGTATAATTTATAATCTTCTATATTCTACAATCTATATTCTCTTAAATTCTTCATTCTATATTTTGCATTCTCTATTGTGTATTCTACGTTCTACATTTTATATTCTCCTGTATTCTATATTCTAAATTTATATTCTATTTTCTTCTGTATTCTGTATTCTTTATGCTATAATCTTCTATAATGTATATTCTATATTCTTCCTTATTCCAAATCCTCTATACACTATATTCTTCTATTTTCAGAGTTCATTTATATTCTGTATTATATCTTCTATCTTCATTGTTCTATGTTCCATATTCTATATTCTTTATTTTAAATTCTCTATATTCTATAATCTATGTTCTATGTTCTTCTATAGTCTATATTTTTGTATATTCTATATTCCATACTCTGTATTCTATATTAGATGTTCTATATTGTATATTTTTCTACATACAATATTCTTCTATATTCTATATTGCGTATTTCGTATTCCATATTCTATATTCTACATTCTGCATTCTATATTTTAAATTCTTCCATATTCAATGTTCTGTATTCTATATTCTACATTCTATATTCTATGTTCTTCCATATTCTTCTATATTCTATATTTTTCTGTATTCTATATTCCATATTCTACATTCTTCCTTCTATATTCTTCTATCTTGTATTCTATAGTCTTCTATATTGTATATTCTGTATTTTACATTCTATATTCCATTTTCTTCTATATTCTATGTTCTGTGTTCTTTATACTTTATTTTATATTCTATATTTTGTATTCCACATTCTATATTCTATGTTCTATATTCTTCTGTACACTATATATTCTATATTTTATATTCCATAATCTGTGTTCTATATTCAATGTTCTTTTCCTGTTTAATTTTCTGTAGTCTATATTCCACATTTTATACTCTTTATTCTTCTGCAGTCTGTCTCATATATTCTTCTATATTGTATATTCTGTATATTACATTCTACATTCTATATTCCATAATCTTCTTTATTCTATAATGTATATTCTCTATATTATGTATTTTTGATTCTATATTCTGTATTCTACATTCTATATTCCAAAGTCTATATTTTTCAATATTCCATTGTCTGTATTCTATATTCAATGTTGTTTTCTATATTCTATATTTTTATAATTTTCTGTGTTCTATATTCCATATTCTGTATACTATATTCTACATTTTATATTCTCTTATATTCCATCTTCTTTATTCTATATTTAATTCTACATTTTATATTCCAGAATCTTCTCTATTCTATAATCGTCTATATTCTATGGTCTTTATTCTATATTTTATGTTCTGTATTCTACTTTGTACATACTCTATTCTATAATTTTCTATGTTCTGCATTCCATACTCTGTATTCCATATTAAATATTTGATGTTCTATATTCTATATTTTTTGTATACTATATTCTTCTGAATTCTACATTCTATATTACATATCCTACACTCTGCATTTTATATTTTATATTCTTCTATGTTCTGCATTTCATAATCTTCTACATTCTTATTCTACATTCTATAATCTATTATAATCTATATTCTTCTATCTTCTATATTCTATATTTTACATTCTAAATTCTATATTCAATATTCTACATTCTAAATTTTTCAATATTCTTCATTCTCTATTCCATATTCTATGTTCTAAAATCTATATTCCATTTTCTTCTATGTTCTACATTTTGTATGCTAAATTTTTCTGAATTCTGTCTTTTCTGTATTCTATACTTTTTACTGTATATTCTACCTTTTTATCTCCATTTTCTATAATCTAATACTCTCTATTCTACATTCTATATTCTTCTATATTATGTTATCTATATTCTTCGACTTTCTCTATTCTATATTCTTCAATAATGTATATCCTATTCCCTATATTCCATATTTGTCAATACTCTATTTACATCTATGTTCTCTCTTCTATGTTCTGTAGTCTGTAGGTGTCAGCATCTGGGATAAAGGATTCGGGACCTTGCCTGGGGCAGAAGGCAGCCAAGGTCAGCGGATACTTGGAAGTCTAGTGACTTGTGACACTGCTGCCAGTGACAAATGGTGACTCCCACACTCACATATCCCCTGCTGGCAGAATGATAGTGATGGGTGGAGAAACATTGCTGCAGAGCACACTTTCAATGGGGCACCGGCCAAAGCAAAGAGCAGGGCAGGTAGTGGACATCATGGAGTTGAATGGTGAGCCAGTGAAGGGCCAAGTATTCCTCCTGTATGTGGCAAACAGGTCATCCGTGTCCCCATGTCCATGAACTATTGGACTGCTGGGGCCCAGGCTGCCAGGATTTTGGCCCTACCTTCGGGCCCCGGACACATACGCAGCATTCCACCGCAGGCGGGGATATGTAGACAGCAAAAATTTGGAAAATGGCAGTGTCTCCTTGATTTCCCTCGCATCTGCCTTTTTGAGCGGCATGCTTTGTTTCCTAGTAGGATAAGGCACTGATGGAGGAAGGCAGGATTATGTGTGCAGGAAAGGTGTGTGCTGAGAGGGTGACGACGTTGAGGCCAGATTGGGATCTTTAGTCCCAGGAAAGGCCCCTGGCGGGTGTGGGTCAATGTTCTCTACCCATCCCACTTGGCGGGGGGAGGTTTTCACCATACAAAGCAGCAGTGGAATTATTCGTTGCCGGAGAGGTTGCACCTGCCCACAAGCTCCACCTGGCCAGGGTCCGCTCCTACCGTATTGCCTATGTCAATCAACAGAAGCTAAGACATTCCAGAGAGACTACCTACTATTCTCTACCCACGGGGAAGTGGTAGAGCCAGGAGCCTCCCCCGTTTCATCTCCAGGCTCTCTCTCAGGCCCCTCATACTTGTGATGTGTCTCAGGGAGAGAATGAAGAGATTTCTCTGAATGAACACATACAGAGAGGGGCTACAGATGCTGAAGAAGGGCGCCTTGCCTACTGATATCCTAGCCTAAGTGGAAAAGAGGTACCTGCCTGCTGTCCCAGTGTGTCAAACCTGTTCACATCAGGGTTTGCCTACTCTGAAGTTATTCCCTGGATGCCCTCGATTTTGTGGCCTAAAACAGAAGGGTCCGTTGTGTGCCCATGGGTAAAATGGAGGGCTCTGAGGAACTGGCCGGTTATGCTGGACCTCTCCTATTAGCTCAGAGTTTGTGACAAGTCCCGGTCAGAAGTTCCGCCCAGCCTTCCGGTGGCTGTCACCATGGCGATTGGGAAAGAAGCCTTAGGCCCCACACTCAGCCTTCACCTGGCCTACCTGGCCTCTTTACCCTCATACAGACCGCTGTGTGGATGAAAGAAAGGATGTCGGCCAGTGACCCCATGTCCTCATTTCCTTTGAAGGATTAGGCTCCTTGCCTGGGCAGAAGACAGCCAAGGTCAGCCTGAGCTTAGACACCTAGTGACCTGTGACACTGCAGCCAGTGATGTTGATTTCCACACTCAGGTATCCACAGGTGGTGGATTCACAGTGGTCAGGAGAAGTGTAACTAGAGATCACACACTCACAAGGGCACAGGCCAAAGGTCAGGGAAAATAGCTGTAGTCGTGGAGCTCTAGCGGAGCCAGTCCAGAGCCCAGGCCTCCCTCCTGTACATGGCAAAAAAGTAATCCATACGCCGTCCTCGGCAGCCTCTGGACAGCTGGGGTATTGGATGCCCGGATTTTGGCCGTGTCTTCGGAGAAGTGACACACATGTAGTGTGCTAGCGGAGGCTGTGGCCCAGCAGAGGGCAAAATCTTGAAAATGGGGGCTTCACTTGACTGCCTGTGCTCTCCTTTGGCTGAGTCACATCCCGTATTTCCTAGCAGGAGAAGGCGTTCGTGCAGAGAGGAGGATTCCATGTGTGCAGGCAAAGTGTGTGCTGAGATGATGAGTCGCTGGAGACCAGGGTGGACTCTTCAGACCCAGGATAGGCCTCTGGCAGGTATGTGTCAATCTTTTCTGCCCATGGCACTCAGCCGGATATTGGCATACAATGTTATGAGCGGAATTAGGAGTCTCTGGAGAGGATGCCACATGTCAGCAAGCTTCACTTGGCCAGGGTCCACCTGTGATGCAGCTCCCCAATCAAGCACTACTCTCTAGAGCTTCCAGATACACTACCAGATCTTCTCTGCCCATGGGCAAGCAGTACAGCCAGAGGCCTTGCCCCTTTGCTCTTTCGTCTCTAGGCACTCTGTCAGGCACTCCAAGCTGTGAAGTGACAAGGGGGAGAAGGAAGAGATTTCCGAGAATGAACACATCCGGAGAGAGACAGAGAGAGGCAAGAGATGCTGAGTGGGGATGCCTTGCCTACTGATATTCTCCGGAAAGTGGGAAAGAGGTACCTGGCGTGCTCTGCCAATGCCCTGAACCAGTCTGCACCAGGAGCTCCCTTGTGCCTGCGTAGAATTTCCCAGGGTGTGCTCAAATCCTGTGGCTACTAGGTGTCCTAGGTCACAATGGAGGGCCCTGTGTCAACTTTCTGGCGGGTCGGATCTCTGCCATTGGATCAGTCTTGTCACCAGGCCATCATAAGCTCCACCCACTCTTCAGGTGGGGGGAATTTCTCCATGGTGGTGGCAAAGAAACCTTAGTCCCGCCCACCTGGCCTTCACTTCACCTACCTGGCCCTCTGACCCTCACTCAGACCTCTGTGTTGATAAAACTTAATTTTCGCCAGTGCCCAGGTGTCAGCATCTGGGATAATGGATTCAGGACCTTGGCTGGGGCAGAAGGCAGCCTAGGTCAGCTAGTACCTGGAAGTCTAGTGACTTGTGACACTGCTGTCAGTGACTCATGGTGACTCCCACACTCACATATCACCTGGTGGCAGAATGACAGTGATGGGTGGAGAAACATCGCTCTGGAGCACATGTTCAATGGGGCAGCAGCCAAAGCAAAGGCCAGGGCCAGTAGTGGACGTGGTGGAGCTGAATGGCGAGCCCATGAAGGGGCCAAGGATCCCTCCTGTATGTGGCAAACAGGTCATCCGTGTCCCCACGTCCATAAACCATTGGACTGCTGGGGCCCAGGCAGCCAGGATTTCAAATTTGCCTTCAGAGCCCGGCCACATAGGCAGCTTTGCACTGGATGCGGTGACATGTAGATAGGAAAAATTTGGAAAATGGCGGTTTCCCCTCGATTTCCCTGGCGTTGTCCTTTTTGAGCGGCATGCTTTTTTTCCTAGTAGGATAAGGCACTGACGGAGAAAGGCAGGATTATATGTGCAGGAAAGGCATGTACTGAGAGGGTGACAACGTTGAGACCAGGTTGGGATCTTTAGTCCCAGGAAAGGCCCCTGACAGGTGTGGGACAATGTTCTCTACCCATCCCACTTGGCAGTTATAGGTTTTCACCGTACAAGGCAGCAGCAGAATTGTTAGTCTCCGGAGAGGTTGCATCTGCCCACAGGTTCTACCTGGCCGGGGTCCGCCCCTACAGTATTGCCCATGTCAATCAACAGAAGCTAAGACCTTCCAGAGAGACTACCTGCTATTCTCTACCCACGGGGAAGCTGTAGAGGCAGAAGCCTCCCCTGTTTCATCTCCAGGCTCTCTCTCAGGCCCCTCATAGTTGTGATGTGTCTCAGGGGTAGAACGAAGAGATTTCTATGAATGAACACTTACACAAAGGGGCCATAGATGCAGAGGAAGGGTACCTTGCCTACTGATACCCTAGCATAAGCGGAAAAGAGGTACCTGCCTCCTAACCCAGTGTTTCTAACTTGTACGCATCAGGCGTTGCCTACTGTGAAGTTATTCCCTAGGTGCCCTCGACTTTGTGGCTAAAGACCGAAGAGGCCGTTGTGTATCCATGGGTAAAATGGAGGGTTCTGCGGAACTGGCCGGTTACGCTGGACCTCTCCTATTGGCTCAAAGTTTGTGACCTGTACCTGTCAGAAGTTCCACCCAGCCTTCCGGTGGCTGTCCCCATGATGATTGGGAAAGAAGCCTTAGGCCTCGCACTCAGGCTTCACCTGGCCTAAATGGTCTCTTTACCCTCATCGAGACCGTTGTGTTAATGAAAGAAGGGATGTCGGCTAGTGACCACGTGTCCTCATTTCCATTGAAAGATTAGGCTTCTTGCCTGGGCAGAACACAGCCAAGGTCAGCCTGAGCCTAGACACCTGTGACAATTCAGCCATTGATAGATGTTGATTTCCACACTCAGGTACCCACAGGTGGAGGATTCAGAGTGGTCGGAGGAGAAGTGTTACTAGAGATCACACACTCACGAGGGCACGGGCCAAAGGTCAGGGAAAATAGCTGAGGTCGTGGAGCTCTAGCGGAGCCAGTCTAGGGCCCAGGCTTCCCTCCCGTATGTGCAAAGAGGTGATCCATATGCCGCCATCCGTAGACTGTGGACTGCTGGGGCCATAGATGCCCGGATTTCGGCTTTGTCTTCGGAGAAGTGATGCACATGCAGTGCGCCAGCGGAAGCTGTGGACCAGCAGAGGGCCAAGTCGAAGCCTCGAGACGCAAGCGTATTTTGAGATTTTAATCTCATTTCCTTTTGTTTTGTTTCAAATGAGTAACCCGGTTACGTATTTACTTATTCATTCCTTCATTTATTTATTGCCCGGAAGGCAGAACGTCTCCCGGGCAAGCAGATCAGCCAGCTGCACCTGGCGGTGCCAAGGGATTTTCCGAAAGAGAGCTGGTCTGCATCGCTTCCCCAGGAGGACACCACCGGCGTTCTCTTTGGAACAAACCGTGGAATGGGACATTGATTGTGTCAAAATAATCCTGACTAAACTTCCGTACAATGGTGCGTTCTGTCCAATTATCCAGGCATTGCCAACCCGCGAGGAGAAGAGAGAGAAGGTGACGGAGAGAGGACTCGGGATGGAGGTGCGTGAGCCGCACTCGCAAGGGTACGTGCCGGTCCCGCCCTCCCCTCAAAGCCCCAGCCCAGCTCCAGTAGTGGTGTGATGTGTAGGCGCACCAGCCAGGGGGGCAGGGAGCTCATCCTGCTAAGGCGATGGGCGGGGTGGGGGCAACCACCTAGGGGGAGGCGCAGATCTGCCGCCAATAGAACCGTCTGTGGGAAAGAGGCTATCAGAAACTCAGAGTCCCTAATGGCCTTAATAGGCGGGATATCGATAGGATCACAATCAACTCCCTGTCTGGCAGGATTGCGGGGTCAAGACCCTTGGCAGCCTGAGAATCCAAGGAATCCAGGATTCCCAGACTTGTCTGGTCCTTCTGGAATTTGTGATCTGTCCTAATTACCCCAGGGGTTGTAAATTCTACCCTCTAGGATGGTTTTTATGATGTTAATGAGGCAGGAGCACAGGCGGCGGTTATGTCAATGAGGGAGGAGGCAAGGTACAGGATTAGGTTGTATGGTCAGGCAGTCCCTTTTAAGACAGAAAAGAGAGAAGCTAGCAGAGAGGAGAGGGACCAATGGGCGCCAAGGAAGAAGAGGCAGAGGCAGACCACGTCCTTTGGACCTCGGGTCCCTGCACTGAGCAGCTCGTAGACCAGAAGATGACTGATGACTAGGGCCTTCACCCAGAGCTGACAGACAGGGAACTCCTTCCCCAGGCGCTGGCGCCCTGAATTGGAACTCGTCGCCTGGTCGACTGTGAAAGAATACATTTCTGTCAAAGCCACGCACTGGTGCTAGTTCCGTTAGGGCGGCACCAGCGAACTAAGGTGCCTGGGAATCACAGTCCGGTCCCCCAGCCCCCATCGACCTGACAAGGTGCTGAAAAATCCTTCCATTGGAAATGCATTCCTCTGACGCAACACATTAATAGGACGACCGTTGCCAAATCCCCTGATAAAATCTCTACTTCCACTTAGGAGTGAGTCATCCTGCCCTTCAACGCTTTCCTCTAAGGCCTCAGGTACTTAACGAAGGACTCCCGTGGGTCAGGTGATTTCCCACATGGGCCTTGGGGCCTTCCTTTGCTGCGCAAAGCATTCCGGGTGTGGCTGAGTCCTGTGTTTCTGGGAGCTGTTCACTTGGCCGCGAGTCTCCGTGCAGTCCGGCTGACTTGCCGCGATGGATCCGACCGGCGCTTCGAGTCGCTCTCAAAATCCACGAGGCCGACGAGAGAGGTTGGTTTTGAAGCCCAGTCAAAGAGAGACCCTGCAAGCAGCGTTTGAACAGAACCCCTACCCTGGTATAACTACCAGAGAAGAACTCGCCAGAGAAACTGGCATCGCGGAGAATCGCATTCAGACTTGGTTTGGAAACCGCAGAGCAGGTCACCTAAGGAAGAGCCGCTCGGCCTCTGGACAGGCCTGCGAAGAAGAGCCGTCCCAGGGACAGGGAGGGCCTCAGCCTTGGTCTCCGGAAAATTTCCCCAAAGCGGCCAGACGAAAACGCACACGCATCACCACATCGCAAACGAGTCTCCTAGTCGAGGCCGTCAAGAAGAACCGGTACCCTGGTAACGAGGCCAAGGAAGAACTGGCTCAATGAACTGGCCTTCCGCGATCCCGAATTCACGTATGGTTTCAGAACCAAAGAGCTCGGAAGCCGGTGCAGAGCGCGAGTGCACCGCCGAAGTCCTCGGCAGAGAGCCCGACTCATGCAGCCACGCTTCCACTTGACCAAAGCGACCTGTCCTCTATACAGAGCACCTACCCTCTCGGCCCACCCTCCCATCCTTCCAGCAGCAACCAAGCCATCCTACCTGTTCTCACTGAGTCCCGTACACTGTTTCTTCCCTCGGAACCCACCCAGGGCTGTGCCGGCCAAGCACCAGGTGCCATGATGGACCAGCCCGCCCTGACTGTGAAGACAGCAGAGACCTCTCATGCCCTGGGGACACACCTGAACCAATCGCCAAAAGGACTCACTGTGGGAGACAGGCTGTCAGACCCTCAGGCTCCTTTCTAGTCCCAATAACAGGAAATTACCAGGATCGCGACCAACACGCTGTCTCGGCAGGGTGGCTCGCCCAAGACCCTTCTCGGCCTGACAATTCGAAGACGCAAGGGCGGGCTCCGACTCAGCAAGTCACAGCTCCCTTCACACAATGGGGCTGTGAGGTGGCCCAGGGTGTGACTGTCCGATGGGAACCCAGCCAAGACACACTCCAGCACCCCGGACACTCCGAAGTACACCTGTGGCCAGAGCCGGCACAATCGGCTCAAGGGTCATCTCATCCACCAGACCAAGACTGCCAGGAAACCGAGAGCCTTTTAGATGAACTCCTCTCCGCCCCAGAGTTGCAGGGAAAGTCCCAAACCTTTCTGAATGCGGATCCACAGGAGGAGGACCCTCCACAACTCAAACTCTCCCTCGGCGACATTGACTTTCGGGCTCTGCTTGACGCACTGCAAGACTGACTGAACCCACATCCAGGCATCTATCCCTTGAGGACGAATCCGTAGGATTGAAAGAGATGCTGGACAGCCACGACGCGGTATTCTGGAGCAAAAGGAACGCGGGAAGAAAGATAAGACTCTGGGAAACTTCGACCTAGCACATGGACGCAGCGCTGACTGTGCATCCTCAAGTCGTGGGGTGTCTGATTCCTTGGAGGCTCCTCGGTCTTGACCCCGGAGGCACCAGGGACACCAGGCAGTGGACCCATTGGCTAAAGCCAGATGAACAAAAGCCTTCGCACGACTGATCGGAACTCCTCCCTGCCATCATCGCCTCCTTGGCAATCTGTGCAATCCACGAATCCTAAGCGAACCCCGGCGACGGAAATAGGCCTACCTTGTACACATCTCAACTTCTTTCCATTCTGGCAAGATGGGCCCTCAAATTGGAAATTATTGGGTAGGTGTGTAGAGAAAGAGGGGATGCCCTCTCTATTCATAAGGGGATTTTGTAAAAAGGACGGTTTCTTTCTTTCTTTTTTTTTTTAAACATGTTTCTTTTCCCTTAGGTGTGAGAGTGGGAATTGGGAACTGGAAGACAGTTTGTTCCACAGCTATCACCGAAGGAATGATGGCACAGTTTACGTTCCAGAGCAACCGACCCCTGTGAACAGAAGTCTCCCTTGGGCCACTTTCAACACACAGAAGATGGACTGAAAGGCCTTAGAGCAACACCATTCCATCGCCGAAGAAAGTGTATCGATGCGATTGCTGTCGCACGTGTTTGGAGTAATGTATATATATTCCGGGTCATATCTATCCAGACACTTGCCCAACTTATTAATCATTAAGTTTTTATACATAAACACCAGGCCTCTTTCTTATCATCTCTCAACTGAGACTCCTCCCATCGTCGTTGGAGGTGGTAGCCTCGGAAAGGTGATAGAGATTATCGAGCTGGATGAAGGAGTTCACTGGTAGAACAGGTAGATAATTGAAACCATAAAAAACGTAAGAAAATGCCACTATTGAAACACAGAGAACATGCATGCGAAACAAAAAATCTCCAGAGCACAAAGGATTGGGAAATGACAAGTGCCTCTCCAGGGCCTCTGCCCCATTCCTATGACCCCAATCTCCTACCCCTATCCCAGACGGCTGCGCACTCCCCCACTTGCCCAGTAGGAATGAGGTCATACTGCCCGCTCTTCTTCCTCCTGCGGTTTCCTCCTTTGCTGGCGTCTAGGCATTTGGTCCCACCAGCCCGCCACTGCCTGTCTGACCCTTTGTGCCTCCTCATTGCTTGCTGACCACTTATGAAGGGGCCGATTTGTCCCCAGCGTGGCCACCTTTGCACCTTACTGAATCTCTTGATTGTCGTCGGTCAGAAGGGTTTCTTAAAGGAACCAATGGGTTAAAGGAAGGAGCAACCAAGAAGGGAAGTGAAGAAAAGAAGGAATGTGTGACTCTGAAGACTATTTGCTTCAGTCCCGCCGGGCTCCTGAGCCTGAGCTTTGGCGACCCTGGGCTGTCCGGAATGAAGATGAGATGACGCCGGAGCTTAGACTCCCTAAGCCTTTGCGGCACTTCAAAGGCCCCGGGTGGAGAGCGGCGGGTTCAGCGTGAATTAGCACCGCACCCTCATCCTAACACTAACCCTAACCCTCGCCCTAGCCCTAACCCCCCCAGCCCTAACCTGAACCGTAGCCCTAACCCTAACCTTAACCAAAACCCTCCTGAGCCTGAGCTTTGGCGATCCCGGGCTGTCCGGGATTGAAGATGAGATGACGCCACAGTTCAGAGGCCCTGAGCCCTCAGGGCACTTCAAAGGTCCCAGGCGGAGAGAGGCGGGTTTAGTGTGAATTAGCCCCTCCGAGGGGTGGGGGGCTGGTCTGGGGAGGGGGAGGGCGGATAGCTCAGACGGGGTTCAGTGTGTCCAGAAGCGAGTCAGGGAGAGCTAGAGGAGGCGACGAGGTCCGCGCGGTGTCAAGGCCCTCCGCAGAGGCCTGCTCCCCAGGTCAGGGCGGATGGCGAAGGCCCTAGGCTGGAGCGGGAAGCCCAGGAGCTCCCGGCGCTTGGAGGGGAGGCTGCGCCCTCTGGCGGCCGCGGGCGGCAAGGAGGCGGGCCCGGAGTCTTGGCGGCAGCTGAAGGCGGGTCAGGGAGGTGAGTCCGGGAATGAGTCCGCGACAAATTCAGTGGGGCCAGGAGAGCAAATTTATCTCGGGCTGACTGCGCGCCTACGTGACTACCTAAAGGGGTTGACCTGCTTTTCCCAGTGAAGTCACAGGATGGGGGTCGTGGAGAAGCGGACCCAACCGGGTGGCACTGTCAGAAGGGCACACCAGAACGACTGTCCAGAAACGTCGCCGATGCGTTCCAGCAGATGTAGGTTATTTTTCAAACGATATCCCTGGAGTTACACATAACTACAGAAACATTTTTTGCAAGCCGTGCTTACGTGTGTCGATGCAACTAGAAGGTTAAAGAAGCTATGCGAGCCTCCCTTCGCAACCTGATAAGGCACTGTGGGGAGAGATGTGGCGATCACCCGATTACAAGGACGCTTGGAAACGCGTGGTTCCGCGGTCTGTGTCATGTTTTCTTTGCCGCTGGGCTTTTTGTAGTCGCTGATTTGGTCAAAGTTTCTGCTGTTTTAGGTACGATATTGTGGGAATTAGTATTTGTGAGCCGGGGTCAGCTATGTATCTATAGATATGCATGTATATTTTTTATAGTTATTTTTTTGGAGAATGAAGTAGTAATTCAAGGTGAAAGAAGCGTTGTGCGGGAATTACGATTTAACATTAACAGGACAAAAACCAACGCTGAATACTCTGTACGGTGCGGTATGAGAGGCGGTGGACTGCGTGGGTGATGCCCTCAGTTGCTGTACTGGGTGACACGAAATTTCGAGACGCCACCGTATTGTGAGATTTTAATCCTAACTTTAACCTTAAACCCTAACCCTAATCCCTAACCCTAATCCCTAACCCTAATCCTTATCCTAACCCTAATCCCGAACCAGAACCCTCAACCCGGACATGAACCCCTAACCCCAACCGCAACGCCAACCCCAACCCGAACCCTAAACCCAAACCCCTAACCCCAAACCTAACCATAAAGCCCAACCCTAACCATAAAACCCTGACCCGAACCCAAACCCTAACTCTAAAACCCTAACCCAACTCCAAACACAACCCGAAAACCTAACCCTAACCCTAAACTTGACCCCAATCCCTAACCCTAACCCGACACTGAACCGACCCCTGACCCTGAATCTAAACCGAACCCTTAACCCTTAAGCATAACCCTCACCCGACCTGAAGCCCTAACCCTAAACTCTGACCCTAACCGAACCCAACCCTAACCCTGACCCCGATCCCTGACCCTAAACGTAACCCTTAACCATAACCCTAAACCTAACCATAAAACCCTAACCCAATGCCAACCCCAACCCGAAACCCTAACCCTAAACCCTAACACTAAACCCTAACCCGAACCCTCTAACCCTAACTCTAAAGCGAAGCAGCACCATCTAACCCTAACCCGAAACCGAACCCTCTATCCCTAACCCTAACCGAAACCCTAAGCCTAACCCAAACCCTCTAACCCTAACCGTAACCCTATCCCGAGCCCTCTAACAGTAACCGTAACCCGAATCCTCTAACACTTTCCCTAACCGGGACTCTCTAACCCTAACCCTTACCCGAACCCTCTAACACCTGAACGTGAACCCTCTAAACTTAACCCTAACCAGAACCCAAACCCTCTAACCCTAACACCAACCTGAACCCAAACCCGAACCATCTAAACCTAACCCTAACCCTCTAACCCTAACTATAACCCAAACCCGAACCCTCTACCCCTAACCCGAACATGAACCCTCTAACTCTAACACTAACCCCAACCCGATCCCTCTAACCTGACCCTAACCTGATCCTTCTAACCCGAACCCTCAAACCCTACCCTTAACCCTCTAGCCCTATGTAACCCAAACCCTCTAACCTCAACACTAACCCTCATCTTCCCTCCAACCCATTACCTAACCCTAACCCTGACCCGAAAACTCTAACCCTTAACCCTAAGCCCTAACCCACCTTACCCAGACCCCTGACCCATGACCCTGACCCTGAAAACTGACACTGATCCCTGACCCTGGCCACAACCCGGACCCGAAACTCGGACCCTAAACCCTGATCCTAATCCTAACCCTGGAACCTAACCCCAAGCCCTAACCCAAGTCCTAGCCCTAAGTCCTAACCCTAAACCCTAAACTCAAAACCTAGCCCTAACTTCTAAAACTAACCCTAAACCCTGACCCTAAACTCTAACCACCCCACCCCCAACCCTAAGCAGCACCACAAGCCTCCAATCCTAACCACCCCAAACCACCTTACCATAATCCCAAACCTCCTAACCCAAACCTAATCCCAACCCCAACACCCCTAACCCCAACCCCTCTAACCCTATGCCCAAACCCCCAAACTCTAAGCCCAACCCCCAAACCCTACTCCCCTGATCGTAACCCCAACCTCCCTAACCCTAACCCAAACCCTGAACCCTAAAACCCTAACCCTTCATGGCATTCTTTTACCACTTAATAGTACTCCATCATATGGATATTCCATACACCACAACGTGGCACAGTCCGACATGGCGTGACACCGGAGGACATGACACAAGGCAAACGATACAACTTGACACAAAGGAGAGATCCGTAACAGCCGACTTAAAAATGCGTGGAAGCTGAAACTTTGCTTGGGCAGATGGGACCTGAACGTGAACTATCTGATTTTCTGAATCCCCTGTGAGAAAAAATCTCATTGCCTTGCTCGTCAATGACGTGTTCAAAGAGGCCCAGACAGAAGACTACGGTGGGTGGTGGAGGTGCAGGCACAGGAATGGCAGAGGCACATAGGGGAGCCAGAATCCAACGACTACTCACAGTAACTGAAGGCCACAGACAGTTCTATCCCATCTTGAGTGACCCTTGTGCATTCAGTGGCCACATACCCCCAAACAGCCCATCACACATGGGCCCAGGCCAGGTCCAGGAGTACATCACGGGGGGACAAGTCCTGTCTCCCTTGACTACACCAACATGGTGAGGGCGTTTTTTCTACCAAGCCGGGAAGCATGCATGCACTACCCACTGGACAAGAGATGAACGACGGCATCAAGAGGCACTCTGGGGCAGCTTCACACATCTATTCAACTAGCCCAGGGTCACGTCACTAAGTGTACACCCTAACTAAGCAGCTCGCACCTTTGCACCTCCAGCACGATGGGCACCAGATGGGTGAAGGCAGAAAACTGGAAGTCATTATAGCGGTTTCCATGGTGGGCCCGCCGCTTTCAGCCTGGAACGCCGTGATGGGACAACTACACAGGCACACTGATATGCCCACTATATGATGCCAGCTGGGTGACTGGCAAGACCCTCCACCACTGTGTAGTGGTAACAATAGGCAGAGGGTGCCCTGCGTCACCAACACTGAGTCAGCAGACCTCTCCTGGCAAGTAGAGGAGCCCTGCCTATGAGCCACGAACACAATGTGTAAGGGGATTGGCAATGGCTTGCAGAGCCAGTAAAACACACCGTCAAAGACATAAAGCTTTACTAAAGAGAGATCCTCCCCACAGATCGGCCACCACGTCGGACCATGCAAAGCACTCAGCGACGCCCAGAGGAATGCAGAGGTCTGTGCCATAGCGGTACCAGAAAGGAAAATAAGCTCAATTGTTCACAGCTAGGAAGAGAAACTGCTGTTTCATGCTCACCAGGTTTTGTCAACAAACAGCACATGCCCATCTCCACCCACCACTTTTGCGGGTAAGGACAAATCACTGCAGCAGCATCGGGTCCAAAAAAGGCATTTTTTTCTCATCTCCATGGAGCCAGCGTCGAGAAAACACACTGTTTCGCGGGCACGGGGCATTTGTACCCTTTGTGAAAACAATGTTATGTGCCTCTTTGGGTGCAGATTCAAACGCGACAGGGACAGCGTGCAACAATGATGAAGAGAGGCGCAGCAAAAATCACGCAAAATGAGCATGGCTAGGAATGGGTGAGAAGACCGTTGGAGGGAGGATCACGTTCTTCCCCGCCATCCAATCACGTGCTGTGTAAAAGCGGTCAGGAAAGCCCCAGTTGGTGAATACCTGACATGAGAGGAACAGAGCAAGGAAGAAAAATGACGCAAGATGGTATGAACATCGCGGAAACCCCAGGTTGCCTTCAGGAGGGGGCACGCCGGTTAGAAGATTCACAACGCCGGCACAACGACGCCATGGGCCCCAGGAACCCAGGGAAGACAACCATTGAATACCTAGAAGCACAAAAGATGGCACAAATGCACCAGGTACGATTTCAAGTAGGGAGCAGATAAACATGTGGGAATCGGTAGCCCATAAACGCAAAAAACACAGGACCCCAACTTATTTCACAGGAATCACCATACAAATAGGGCATATAGGAAGCTACTTGGTGAACCAAAACGTGTATTTATAGCTTAAGAAACAGCGACTCAGGGTAAGAGACGCACCCGCGTCACAGCGATCTAAAGGAACTGCTTCACATAAATCGCGGGGTAACACAACCCCATCTCTCGCAGCCCCGGAGCTCCAGGGGTACTCTAGTCTATGCACGAGACAGTGTGATGGAGCCGGCCGGGACCGGGCAAGAGCTGGAGCGATTGCCTGTGCGCACCACGGGAAGAATGCACCAACAGTGAACGGTTGAAGGAACCTCCAGAAAAAAAATTAGAAAAACTTTGGAAGGTTTGACCGCTCCAAACGTACGAGCCACGCTCGAAGACACATGCTGGGGGTCCGGGCAGCGAGCAGCAACCTACAGTGCCAGCAGTGGGGAGATGGTGTTGCCCCGGGGACCCACGGAGCAGGACTTGAAAAAAAAATCTCGGGCGGTTTAGTTCTTCCGACGGTCCGGGACCCACGCAGGTGAACACGGGGCGCGTACATGGGCCACAACATACCTACACCACAAGGACCGGTGACGAGACGTCCACGCGAAGGAAGACACGTGAAAGCCTGGAGCATGCCTTCTCCTACTCTTCAGCCTGAACCATCTCGGTCCGGCACAGTTCGATGTACGCGGACACAGGGAGGTGGGGGAACCGGAATGGACTGGTCGACCTGGGCGAGCGGCCAAAATCCTCTCACCCATTAACGCAGCGGCTACGGCAGCGAAAGCCACCCCAGCCAGTTGAGGCTGCAGGCCCAATTCCGGGACGTGGCTCTGGCGCCGGCGCCCCACCGTGACCGGGACGATCCTGCCGACGCCCACGGCGTCCTGGAACGTCACCTCGGCCAGCGCAGCCACCTCGCCTCCCATGTGGTCGGCGCTGGAGTTCCGAAGGAAAACGATATCAAAGCGGCCGCCAGGTGGCGGCCGACAACCGGCGCGGGCGACAGCGGGACGGATCCGGATAGGCGGGCGGCGAGGGCGCACCGCAGGACGCCCGGAGGTCCGGTCTCGTCTGGGCTCCCCCCGCCCCCGCCCCCGCCCCCGCCCCCGCCCCCGCCCCCGCGCCGCCGCCGCCGCCGCCGCCGCCGCCGCCGAACACGTTTCTTTCTCCCACTTAATTTTACATGCCAAGTAGATTTTCTTTATATATTGTCCTTTCCTCATATTCGTTGATTTTGTTCCTAGTCTCTATTTTTCCCTTGTATTTTATTTTGATGAGAAGGATAGTTTGTCTTTTGTGGTTACCTTATTATTTACACCTATTTTTTTTAATTTTAAACTATTTCTTTGTATCACCGTATCTTCCTCTCCGTATGGAAACTGTATAAATACATTTCTTAGTCCCTCTTTATTATTTTAATGTTGTCTTCTTTTATATAATAACATCGCTGTTACTCTGTTTTGGGCTTTTATTTTAAACTTACTTTGTTTTTTTGGATTTCCCTGTCTGGGTTGACTTCTGGTTGCTCTGCCCAGTGTTCTAGTCTTGGGTTGACAGGTGATATTATTGATTTTCTAGCCAAAGAACTCCCTTTAGTATTTATTGTAGTTTTGGTTTAGTTTTTACAAATTCCCCGAACTTCTGTTTTTCTGGAAATATCTTAATTTCACTTTCATATTAAGAGACAGTTTTGCTGGATATATGATTCTTGGCAGGCAATTTTTTTCCTTCAATTTTTTAAATATGTCATCCCATTGTTTTTTTTGCCTGCGTGGTTTCTGCCGAGTAGTCCGAGCTTATTCTTATTGGCTCTCCCTTGTAGGTGACTTTTCTTTTATGCCTTGTTGCTCTTATAATTGTCTCTTTATCTTTGGTTTTGGCAAGCTTGATTATATCTTGATGACTTTCTTTTAAGATCTAGCTTATGTGGAGTTTGATGAGCATCTTGGATAGATATCTTCTCATATTTCACAATATCCAGGAAGTATTCTGCCAAACCTTCAACAATTTTCTGTTGTCCGTTCCTGTCTGCTACTCCAATCACTTGTAGGTTATTTCTTTTGATAGAGTCCCACATGATTCTTAAGGTTTCTTGATTTCTTTTAATTCTTTCATCTGATTTTTTCTTCAAATATATTAGTGCTAAGTGATTTTTCTGCAAGTTCAGAAATTCTAGCTTCTACTTGCTCAATTCTGCTCCTCTGACTTTCTATTGAGTTGTCTAATTCTTTAAATTTATTGTTACTCTTCTGAATTTCTGATTGCTGCCTGTCTATGGATTTTTCCAGCTTATTAAGCTTTTCATTATGTTCCTGAATAATCTTTCTATTTTCTTCAATTGCTTTCTCTGTGTGTTCCTTGGCTTGTTCTGTGTATTGACTCCTTCCTGATGACTTGAAGGGTTCTGTATATTAAATTTTGTATTCTGCCTCTGGTAATTCCAGGAATGCACTTTTATCTAGAAGATCCCTGGATTCTTTGTTTCGAGAGGCTGTTGAGGTGATCATGGTCTGCTTCTTTATGTGACTTGATATTGGCTGTTGTCTCTGAGCCATCTATAAGTTATTGTATTAGTTTATGCTTCCTTTACTGTGTCGTAGCTGCTTGCTTTGTTTTGTTTTGGTATACCCCATGGGTTGCTTGAGTGAGCTACCTTGATTATGTTCACCTTTGGAGCTCTGGGGTCCTGTCCCCAGCTCGCTAGAGCTGTTATCAGGTATATCAGTCTAGGAGTCCATTCACTTTTCTTGTATGAATTCAGCTCAGGTTTCCAGGTAGCTGATATCAAGTGTGTGGTACAGGCTCTGTCTTACAGTCTTACGGGGGCAGGGGTGATTGGTGTATATACCGGTATCTGATTGCAGCAGGGGGTCATGCTCTGAACAAGGCAGGGGGCTGAGCACTGACCCCCGATTTACTCTGAGGAAAACGTGTCCATATTAACTAGAGCATTCTGGTGGGTGGGTTCTGCAGACGATCCGTGGGCACCCAAAGTTTTTGGTTGTAAGGACTAGGAGGTACCAGTTATCTCTGGACCCCTGTCGTGGGTGGCTGGGTGGCCTGAGTGGAACTACCAGTCCTTAGGTACCTGCTGTGAATAGGTGAGGACACCTTGTTTAATAGGCAAAGCAATGTCAAATGTCAAACACCCATCTCTCCACTGCACAGCTGAAATGGTTGCAGTTTGCCAACAAGGGCCTATTCTCCTGAAATAGGCCCACACAGGTCCATGCAGAAGGGAAAGTGCTCAAGGACCACGTACGGTTTATGCCTGGATAGCAGCCGCTTCTGTCCTGAGCTCCCCTGGTTAACGGACTAGCAAATTATCTTTTCACCCATTGCACATTTTTTCTCTCCCCAAGGCCAGAAGGATGGCTCTAGCTGCTCAACAGGGCAATATCAGGCCCAGAGATTCAGCCGTTGAAGCTGGCTTGCGGGTGGAGGGGCGCGGTAAAATACACACAAGTACTTAGCTTTTGCTGAGAGTTCCATTCTCCTCAGGTTCTGGAGGTGTGAGCAGGCTGTGTGACTGGCTGTTCCCCCTGAGGGAACAGCAGTGGAACGACAGTACCAGCCCACCGCAGCAGCCGCTCTGGGAACGGTGCCTGAGGGCTCCCCGCGATACAAGTCCGGTAAACCGTCTCTGCTTCCGAAAGGTCTCTTCCTCTCGCTGCCCCTCAGTGCGTTGTCTAATCTAAGCTCGCCTTTGAGGATCAGGACTCCCGGCTTGTCACAGATACACTCGCTCACTTGTGTGTTTCAGGTCTTTGTTGTCAAGAGGGCTAGCCAGAAGCGTCAGTCTATTCCACCGCCTCGGCTCCACCTCCCAAAGTCCCAACCGGAGGGGGTCCGCCCAGCCAGGCCATTTCACCCCTTAGCCAGGTAGCTCCTGTCTACACCATGCCGGCCAGCCAGCGTGTCCGGATAGGGATCCCCTCTCGTTGGGAGGCAGGCAGGCGAGCAGACGGGTGGGCGGACAAACCACTCGGGGTGGCCCTAGGAGGGAGGACCCTGGGAGACAGGCTGGACTCAGGGAAATGGAGCGGAGGCCCTGGGCCGCCGTGGCCAGCGCGCGTCCGCCCGCCGGGATCGCTTCCCATCTCGTTGGAGCCGCAGAGCTCCGGAGGAGAACTATATCGAAGCGGCCGCAAGGTGATGGCTGACAACCGGAGAGAAGGGCGGAGGGCAGAACCGGGTCAACCTGGGCCCCGGTCAGCTCTTGAGGGTGGGAGAGGGGACAGACTCCCTGGGCCGCCGGGGAAACCTCTCGGGAGCGTCGCGGGGCGTTTACCCCTCGCCGCCGCCAAACACGTTTCTCGGCGCGGGGCGGCTGGAAGGCCTTGGGGCCCGCCACGGAGCGGGGTCGGTTGGGCCAAGGGGATCCACCGGGCCGGGCCCTTTCCTGCCTCGGCAGGGACGATCCCGCCGACGCCGCCGCCGGCGTCCGGGAACGTCGCCTCGGCCAGCGCGGCCACATCGCCTCCCGTGCGTGTCGCCGGCGCCGGAGCTCCGGAGGAAGACGATATCAAAGCGGCCGCCAAGTGGCGGCCGACAACCGGCGCGGAGGGCAGCGGGACGGATCCGGATCGGCGGCCGGTGAGGGGGCATCGCCGGGCGGCCGGACGCCCGGCCCCATCCCGGCTCCACCCCCCCGCCCCTTCCCCACCCCCCGGCATCGCCGCCGAAGACGTTTCTCGGCGCGGGGCGGCAGGAAGATGGTGGGGCCGGCCGCCACAGCACAGGGTCGGGTCTGCCGGGACGATCCCGCCGACGCCGCCGGCGTCCCGGAGAGCGGTGCTGGCCAGCCGGCGCGGCCGCATGGGGATCCCATCTCGTCGGCTGGCGGGCGGGCAAACCCACAGAGGCCAGCCGGCCAGGGACGCCCGCCCTCCCCAAGCAGGTACGGATCGTCTCCGGGCCTCCTGGGCAGACTTGGAAACCACTCGGGGGCGGGGACCCCTGGGACGGAGGATCCCGGGAGCCAGGCCGGACTCGGGGAAACGGAGGGGAGGCCCCGGGCCGTCGTGGCCAGCGCGCGCCCGTCGGGATCGCTTCCCATTTCGTTGGCGCCCCAGAGCTCCGGAGGGGAACGGTATCGAAGCGGCCGCCAGGCGACGGCTGACAACCGGAGAGAAGGGCGGCGGGGCGGAACAGGGTTCACCTGGGCCCCTGCCGGGGCTTGGGGGTGGGCTAGGGGACAGACTGCCCTGGGCCGCCGGGGAAATCTCTCGTGAGCGTCATGGGGCGCGCGCGCCCCCAAAAGGGCAGAACGGGTAGGCTCCCGAGGGGATGAGCGTCCACCAGGGGTGGGAGGGAGAAGGGAGCACGTCCCAAGTGTCGGACGGGCAGGTGTTCTCCGATCCGTATCATTTGGACGGACGCGACAAACGGAACAGAATGAGACCACCAGCCCCCGAAGTTTTCCTCCTCGTTCTTTGAGTGCCTGCGTGGCGCAGCAGGCAGACCGGGAGACGTTTTCCGCCGTCGTCCCTGTCGCCGAGCCAACGGTACGCGTGAGGCGGGTTGAACGGGCAAATTGCGTCCGGAGGGAGGAAGGGAGGGAGCCGTGTGTTTGCCGGCATCCGCGTCGCAAAAGAAAACCACGGCCGCCACCGAGAGCGTTCTTCCTCATTGCTTTTCATCCTCCCGCGACGCGGGAGGGCAAACGGGGGGGTGCGGCCAGGAACACCTTTCCAAAGCCGGTACGGACCGGCTCTGGGCCCCCCGGTCGGACTGGGAGAACATCTCACCGAGGGAGGCCCTTGAGGCTCTCTGGAGAGAGGCCGGACTTAGTGAGGTCCAGCGAGGCGCGGCAGGACGGCCGCGAACGCCCACCCAGAGGCCCTCAGGCGGTTTGGCCTGAGTGAGTGGTCTCCAGGCTGGCGGGCGGACTCGGGAAGGTGGCGTCTCCGGGGCGGGGGGGAGGGAGCGGGGTGAGTCGGCGTCTCGAGAGATCTCCGGCGGCTCCCCAGCGCGGGCGGGCGGGCGTGCGTGAGTCATGGGGGGTGGAGTGCCAGAGAGGGGTTGGGGATGGGGGGCCGAGTGTGGGGTGGTGGGGGGGTCGGAGGGTGGGGGTGGTGGGGGACCACGTGCGTTGGGGCTGGGGGGTGGGGTGCTGAGGGGGGCGGGGAGTTGGCAAACGTTCCGGGTGCCCTGGTGCGCGCGCGTATGCGCGGGTGTGTGTGTCTGTGCTCGCGTCTGTGTGTGTGCTTGTGCCTGTGTGTGCGCACGCGTCTGTGTGTGTGCGTGGCTCCGCATGTGTGCGTGCGCGCGCGCGGGTCTGTATGCGTGTCTGTGTGTGCGCGTCTGTGTGTGTGCATGTGCACACGCGCGTCTGGACATGTGTGTGCCTGCGTGTGCGCATCTGCGTGTTTGTGCATGCGTGTCAGCGTGCATGCCCGTGTGAGTGTGTGCGTCTGTACAGGCACGAGTGCGCGTCTGTGCGTGAGTGCGTGTCTGAGCGTATGCGTCTGTGCATCTAGCGCCGCCTGCCGGCGAGGGCGGCTGCCACCTATCACCCCCCGCCCGACCCCCACTCCCCCAACTCAGCCCGCGGTGAGGGCCAGGGCCATATTCAGCTTGGGGGGAACGGTAAGGCCAAGGGCAGCGTCGCCGTTCCCGCGTTGCTCGCGTTACCGTGCCGCGAACGTCTCCTGGGAAGCTGGAGGAGCAGGTGTGTGAAGCTCGTGCTGCACGTGGACCCTACCGGGGTTTTCCGGGACGACCTACCGCCGTTGTTGAAAGCTCTCGGTGAACTGGACATCTGACGGATCCCTCCCTGTCCTCCCTGTCCGAGGGACCTCCTGAGATATGTAGAAGGGGAAGGGTACGGTAGGCTGGTTCGGCTGGAAGACATCCCATCCCCGGGAGGCGTTGATCGATGGGAAGACAGGACCGGGAAGGAACCGGTTTCAAATCAGACGATGGCTGAACTTAGGCGACGGGTACGCGGACTCCTCCGTCTTCGCCCGTGTTTGCGACTCTCTACGGGGGGATCTTTCCTGAAAGCGGGTGACAGGCGGGTGTGCCGTCGTCCCGTGAAGACGCGCTACTACGAAGGGGCTCTAAATGCAGGCCGTCCTTGGGGGCGGTTTATTTTTTCTCAGTCGTGGGTGAACCCCACATGGAGAGAAACACCGGAGTTTGAACAGTGCTCGCGTGGGGAGTAGGGCGTGGCAGTGAAGACTCACGTTCGTCATCATTCTCATTTCTGTTTAGATAACTCTCTGTGCTGCTGCCATCGCTTGCCATCGAGCGGGTCGGGACTCGGAGCGACCCTAGAGGAAAGAGTTGATCCACCCCACGGGCTTCCGGAGGAGCAGCCGGTGGATTCGAACCGCCGACTTTTCAGTTGGCAGCTGAGCTCCTAGCCGCCGCGCCGCCAGGGCTCCGTCTTTGCATTTGCTCTCCAGTACTCGGTGAGTTGGTTTCGCCCGAGAAGCGGAACGGCTCTCGGAGAGGAAAACCCGGTTTCAGAAAAGGAAGAAGAGAGAAAGAGGGAAAGGGAAAGGAAGAGGGAGAGGGAGAGGCGTACCTCAATGCCGAGCCACCCTGGTGACAGGGATAGCTAGAAAAGGGTGGTAGGCGTGTACGTGCGCACACCCATGGCTGCAGATACGGACACGCAGGGGTGTACACGCGCCTGTGTGCGGGTGTGTGCGTCCGCACGTGCGTACTCGTACACGTGTTCCTGCCCTGCGTACACGCACAGGAACACGCGCGTAGGCGTGTATGCAGGTAGGGGCGCGCCTGCGCCTGTACACGCCCCCGTGGGCGCTTCCGTGCGCGTGCGTACGTGTAGGGGTGTGCACGTGCGTGTGCGCGCTTGTACGTACATGCCCGAGAGCACGCGCGTCCACGCGTGCACGAGCCTGCACCTTCACATGGGCACCTGCATGCGCTCCTGAGTGCCCCTGCCTCTGCGTGGGATCCGTCAGAGCTGAAAGCGGTGCCGCCGCCGCCATGTTTTTAAGATCCTTTGGCTCACGCGCCGCCCACCCCCACCACTCCTTTCCGGCTACCTTCGAAGGGAAACACCAACTTTCAGAACTTGGGGCGTGACATTCACGGATGGGCAGAGCGAATAGCCCTTCAGCTTTACCTTGCTGAGATAGAACGGGAGGAGTCACGAGAGCCTTAGGAAATGGAGCGAGGTGACGAGAGGGTGCACTGAAAGGCAGGAGTCGAGAACTCCGGTCACAGGAGTTTTCCTTCCGTAGGTTGTAGAGAGCTCCACGTCGCACGCACCGGCGTTAGGTAGCTGCCTCCAGGGCCGCGGTTTCTACTCTGCTGACTCAGTTGAGACGGGACGTCTCCGAGTGTGTGCGCGCGACCCAAAGGCGGTCGTCGAGGGACGACGGCACCCTCGGTCCGTCGAACCCCCGCACCCTCGGATGGATGCAGAAACTCTCTTCGATGTCACGGAGGCAGTCCCGACAGAAACCGGAGGGGCACGTGCCATTGGCTCTAGCCCTGCCTCCAACGAGGACCGCTGGCGCCACCCGCCCCCACCGCCCACCCGCACCCCCAACCCCACCCAGCCTGCGCCCATTCTGTCGGCCCCACGCTGGCGATATCTGGATCCAGCCGAATGTGGCCACCAGGTGGCACCCACCAGGTGGGGAAGAGGTTTGGAGATGGTGGAGGCAGTGGGGGTGGTGGGGGGCGGTGGAGTGTGGGGGGCGGAGGAGGAGGAGGAGGAGGACGGACGGACGGATGGACGGAAGGATGGAAACCCGTCCGCCCATGCGTGCGCACACGCACGCACCACAGAGTGCCCTCCAAAGACACGGATGCACACACGGAGCACATGGAAACCTGGAAATGGACAAGCGCGCGTGCACACACAGCAGACACAAGCCCGGGATGCTCAGGAGACACAGAGGTAGGTGCAGGCAGGCAGAACACGCGGGAACGTGGACACACTGCACCCACGGGCACGGTCCGCGTGCACACGCAGTCCCAGATGCACAGCGACTCACACGGACAGACGGCACAGCCGAAACACGGGAAGATATGCCACACAGGCACACACCCTTGGACCCGCCCCACACGCCCGCCTGCCGCCCCCCCCCCGAAGCGGGACGTGCGCCTGCACAGAGGGTCGCAATGGGGCAGACGGCCACGCCGCAGCACTTCGGACACGACGTCTCCCCACATGCACGACACGATACACGCGTCACACGTGAGATGGGGCAAACGCACGAAGTACATATGCTCGACCGCATGACTCGCGCGCCGGCCGACCATGCACCTGTGTGGCATTCCGAAGCAGGCGCGCCACACTCGGACAGACGGGGTGCGTGACACACGCATGCACCACCACACGCAAGGTACACGCGGCGCACGGGGGTGCACGTGCGTGCACCCGAGAGTCCACATGCGCAGCCACGCGGACACGTACGCACGCGCAGCAGCAGCAACAGCAGCAGCAGGAGCAGCAGCAGCAGCCGCAGGAGCAGCAGCAAGGACTACCCTCTGGAGACAGGGACGCACGCCCGGAGCACGCGGAAACACGGAGACGCACGTGCACAGCAGACGCACGAATGGAATGCTCAGGAGATGCAGAGGTAGACACGGGCAGGCGGAACACATGGGAAATTTGGACACGCGTCACCCCCACGCACACGATACACGAAGCACGCGGGCACGGTCCACATGTAAATGTGCTGCACGGGACGCTCCGGGACACGGACACGGACGCTGCCCCGTACACGCGGCACCCACGGGCAGGCGTCACGCGGACTCGGACACACACCCGGCAACACACGTGGACAGACTGCGCAACCAAAACACGGGCAGAAGACGCGAACGTACGGGCGCCTCCCGCGCCACGTGCACGCGCGACGTCCCGAAGTTGCCGTGCCACGGTCGCACGCTAAGACGGACGTGGACGCACAGCGTGCCCGCGCCGCCCACGGGCACAGCAGGCACGCCACGCTGCGCCGATGCAAGGCGCCATGGCACCCCGCGGCGCACAGGGGGGATGCCCACGCAGAAGACGTGGCAAAGGGCACACGCCTACGGTCCCCCGACATACCTTGCTTTGCATTTTTGCTTTTTTGTCTTGCCTTTTTCCTTGTTTTTTTTTTTTTGTCCTTTTCCGTTGTCTTTTTGCCTTTTTCCCTTTCCCTTTGGCCTTTTGTGTTGCCTTTTTGCCTTGACTTTTTCTCTTTTAACGTTGTCTTTTTCATTGTCTTTTTGTCTTTATGACTTGATTTTTCGCCTGTTTACCATATTTCCTTGCTTTTTTGTCTTTTTCTCTTGTCTTTTTGCCTTTCCCCTTTTTGCCTTGCATTGTACCTTTCGCCTTGTCTTTTGACTATTTGCGTCTTTGCCTTTTTTCCGTCTACCTTATCTTTTCACCTTTTTATCTTTTTCCCTTACCTTTTTGCCTTTTGCCTTGCCTTTTTCCCTTTTTGCTTTCCGTTTTAGCTTTTTGCCTTCTCTTTTTGACTTTTTCCCCTCTTTGCCTTTTTCCTTTTTTGTCTTATCTTTTTGCGTTTTTCCTTTCCTTTATTCCTTTTTGCCTTGCCTTTTTCCTTTTTGCCTTTTTACCTTGCTTGCCTTTTTGCCTTGCCTTTTTCCCTTTTTGCCCTTTTCTCTTGTCTTCTGGGCTCTTTGGCTTTTTTCCTAGCTTTTTTCCATTTTAACTTTTGCCTTATCTCTTCTTTTTTGCTTTTTCGCATTGGCTTTGTCTTTTAGCCTTTATTCCTTTCCTTCCATTGCCTTTTTGCCTTTTTCCTTGCCTTGCTTTGCTTTGCATTTTTTCCTTGTCTGGCCTTGTGTTTTTGCCTTGACTTGCCTTTTGACTTTTTGTCTCTTTTTTTGGCCTTTTTCCCTTGTGTTTTTGCTGTTTTCCCTTTCCTTTTGCCTTTTGTATTGCCTTTTCACCTTGACTTTTTCCCTTTTAACCTTGTCTTTTTCATTGCCTTTTTCCCTTTATGGCTTGCCTTTTTGTCTTTTTACCGGATTGCTTTTCCTTTTTGCCTTTTTACTGTATTGCCTTGCCTTTTTGGCTTGTCTTGCCTTTTTGTCTTTTTCCTTTTTGCCTTGCATTTTACCTTTTTGCCTTGTCGTTTGACATTTTGCCTCTTTGCCTTTTTTCCGTCTGCCTTATCTTTTTGCCTTTTGTCCTTTTACCTTGCCTTTTTGCCTTGCCTTTTTACCTTGCCTTTTTGCTTTACCTTTTTGCCTTCTCTTTTTCCCTTTTCGTTTTAGCTTTTTGCCTTGTCTTTTTGACTTTTTCCTTCTTTGTGTTTTTGCCTTATCTTTTTGCCCTTTTCCCTTGCCTTTTTGCATTTTTTCTTGCCTTTATTCCTTATTGCCTTGCCTTTTGGTCTTTTTTCTTTTTACCTTGCTTTTTTCCTTTTTGTCTTTTTGTTTTGCTTTTTGGTTTTTTGCCTTTTATCTTGCCTTGCCTTTTTCCCTTGTCTTTTATCCTTTTTCCTGGTCTTTTTGCCTTTTTCCCTTGTCTCTTTGCCTTTTTCCCTTTCCTTTTTGCCTTTTGTCTTGCCCTTTTGCCTTGACTTTTTCCCTTTTTCTCTTGCCTTTTCCGTTGCCTTTTTGTCTTTAAGATTTGCCTCTTTGCCTTTTTACCGGTTTGCCTTCCCTTTTTGCCTTTTTACCATATTGCCTTGCCTCTTTGCCTTTTTGTCTTGCCTCTTTGCCTTGCCTTTATTCCTTTTTCCCTTGCCTTTTTTCCTTTCTGCTTTTTTCTTAGACTTTTTGCTTTTTTGCCATTTTATCTTGCCTTGCCTTTTTGTTGTGCCTTTTTGCCTTTTTACCTTGTCTTTTTGCTTTTTGCCTTCTTTCGTTGACTTTTTTCCATTTTTAATTTTGCCTTACCTCTTTTCCTTTTAGCATTTTTCATTGCCTTTTTGCATTTTGCTTTGCTTTTTAGCCTTTATTCCTTTCCTTGCATTGTCTTCTTTTTAACTAATTTTTATTAACCTTCAAGTGAACATTTACCATTCCAATCAGTCTGTCACATGTAGGTTTACAAACATCTTACTCCCTTCTCCCACTTGCTCTCCCCCATTGAGTCAGCCCTTTCAGTCTCTCGTTTCGTGCCAATTTTGCCATCTTCTCTCTCTCTCTATCTTCCCATCCCCCTCCAGTCAAGAGTTGCCTACACACTCTCCAGTGTCCACCTGATTTAATTAGCTCACTCTTCATCAGCATCTCTCTCCCCCCCCAGTGACCAGTCCTTTTCATGCCTGATGAGTTGTCTTCGGGGATAGTTCCTGTCCTGTGCCATCAGAAGTTCTGGGGAGCATTGTCTCTGGGATTCCTCTAGTCGCAGTCAGACCATTAGGTATGGTCTTTTTATGAGAATTTGGGGTCTGTATCCCATTGGTCTCCTGCTCCCTCAGGAGTTGTCTGTTGTGCTCCCTGAGAGGGCAGACATCAATTGTGGCCGGGTACCAACTAGGTCTTTTGGTCTCAGGATAATGTAGGTCTCTGGTTCATGTGGCCCTTTCTGTCTCTTGAGTTCTTAGTTGTCGTGTGACCTTGGTGTTCTTCCTTTGCCTTTGCTCCAGGTGGGTTGAGACCAATTGATGTATCTTAGATGGCCGCTTGTTGGCATTTAGGATCCCAGGTGCCACAATTCAAAGTGGGATGCAGAATGTTTTCATAATAGAATTATTTTGCCAATTGACTTAGAAGTCCCCTCAAACCAAGTTCCCCAGACCCCAGCCCCTGCTCCGCGGACCTTTGAAGCTTTCATTTTATCCCGGAAACCTCTTTGCTTTTAGTCCAGTCCAATTAGGCTGACCTTCCTTGTATTGAGTGTTGTCTTTCCCTTCACCCAAAGCAGTTCTTATCTACTGATTGATCAATAAAAATCCCTCTCCCTCCCTCCCCCTCCCCCCTTTGTAACCACACAAGTATGTGTTCTTCTCCATTTTTTCTATTTCTCAAGATCTTATAATAGTGGTCTTATACAATATTTGTCCTTTTGCCTCTGACTCATTTCGCTCAGCATAATGCCTTCCAGATTCCTCCATGTTATGAAATGTTTCAGAGATTCGTCACTGTTCTTTATCGATGTGTAGTACTCCATTGTGTGAATATACCACAATTTATTTACCCATTCATCCGTTGACGGACACCTTGGTTGCTTCCAACTTTTTGCTATTGTAAACAGAGCTGCAATAAACATGGGTGTGCATATATCTGTTTGTGTGAAGGCTCTTGTATCTCTAGGGTATATTCCGAGGAGTGGGATTTCTGGGTTGTATGGTGGTTCTATTTCTAACTGTTTAAGATAACGCCAGATGGATTTCCAAAGTGGTTGTACCATTTTACAATCCCACCAGCAGTGTATGAGAGTTCCAATCTCTCCGCAGCCTCTCCAACATTTATTATTTTGTGTTTTTTGGATTAATGCCAGCCTAGTTGGTGTGAGATGAAATCTCATCGTAGTTTTAATTTGCATTTCTCTAATGGCTAATGATCGGGAGCATTTTCTCATGTATCTGTTGGCTGCCTGAATATCTTCTTTAGTGAAATGTGTGTTCATATCCTTTGCCCACTTCTTGATTGGGTTGTTTGTCTTTTTGTGGTTGAGTTTTGACAGAATCATGTAGATTTTAGAGATCAGGCGCTGGTCGGAGATGTCATAGCTGAAAATTCTTTCCCAGTCTGTAGGTGGTCTTTTTCCTCTTTCGGTGAAGTCTTTAGATGAGCATAGGTGTTTGATTTTTAGGAGCTCCCAGTTATCTGGTTTCTCTTCGTCATTTTTGGTAATGTTTTGTATTCTGTTTATGCCCTGTATTAGGGCTCCTAGGGTTGTCCCTATTTTTTCTTCCATGATCTTTATCGTTTTAGTCTTTATGTTTAGGTCTTTGATCCACTTGGAGTTAGTTTTTGTGCATGGTGTGAGGTATGGGCCCTGTTTCATTCTTTTGCAAATGGATATCCAGTTATGCCAGCACCATTTGTTAAAAAGACTGTCATTTCCCCAATTGACTGACACTGGTCCTTTGTCAAATATCAGCTGCTCATACGTGGATGGATTTATATCTGGGTTCTCAATTCTGTTCCATTGGTCTATGTGCCTGTTGTTGTACCAGTACCAGGCTGTTTTGACTACTGTAGCTGTATAATAGGTTCTGAAATCAGGTAGAGTGAGGCCTCCCACTTTCTTCTTTTTCAGTAATGCTTTGCTTATCCGGGGGTTCTGTCCCTTCCATATGAAATTAGTGATTTTTTTCTCTATCCCCTTAAAATATGACATTGGTATTTGGATTGGAAGTGCGTTGTATGTATAGATGGCTTTTGGTAGAATAGACATTTTTACTATGTTAAGTCTTCCTATCCATGAGCAGGGTATGTTTTTCCACTTAAGTATGTCCTTTTGAATTTCTTGTAGTTTTATAGTTTTCTTTGTATAGGTCTTTTACATCCTTGGTAAGATTTATTCCTAAGTATTTTATCTTCTTGGGGGCTACTGTGAATGGTATTGATTTGGTAATTTCCTCTTCGGTGTTCTTTTTGTTGATGTAGAGGAATCCAAGTGATTTTTGTATGTTTATTTTATAACCTGAGACTCTTCCAAACTCTTCTATTAGTTTCAGTAGTTTTCTGGAGGATTCCTTAGGGTTTTCCATGTATACGATCATGTCATCTGCAAATAGTGATAGCTTTACTTCCTCCTTGCCAATCTGGATGCCCTTTATTTCTTTGTCTAGCCTAATTGCCCTGGCTAGGACTTCAAGTACGATGTTGAATAAGAGCGGTGATAGAGGGCATCCTTGTCTGGTTCCCGTTCTCAAGGGAAATGCTTTCAGGTTCTCTCCATTTAGAGTGATATTGGCTGTTGGCTTTGCATAGATGCCCTTTATTATGTTGAGGAATTTTCCTTCAATTCCTATTTTGGTGAGAGTTTTTATCATAAATGGGTGTTGAACTTTGTCAAATGCCTTTTCTGCATCTATTGATAAGATCATGTGGTTTTTATCTTTTGTTTTATTTATGTGATGGATTACATTAATGGTTTTTCTGATATTAAACCAGCCTTGCATACCTGGTATAAATCCCACTTGATCAGGGTGAATTATTTTTTTGATGTGTTGTTGGATTCTATTGGCTAAAATTTTGTTGAGGATTTTTGCATCTATGTTGATGAGGGATATAGCTCTAAAATGCTCTTTTTTTGTAATGTCTTTACCTGGTTTTGGTATCAGGGAGATGGTAGCTTCATAGAATGAGTTGGGTAGTATTCCGTCTTTTTCTATGCTTTGAAATACCTTCAGTAGTAGTGGTGTTAAGTCTTCTCTGAAAGTTTGGTAGAACTCTGCAGTGAAGCCGTCTGGGCCAGGACTTTTTTTGTTGGAAGTTTTTTGATTACCGTTTCAATCTCTTTTTTTGTTATGGGTCTATTTAGTTGTTCTACTTCTGAATGTGTTAGTTTAGGTAGGTAGTATTTTTCCAAGAATTTGTCCATTTCTTCTAGGTTTTCAAATTTGTTAGAGTACAATTTTACGTAGTAATCTGAAATGATTCTTTTAATTTCATTTGGCTCTGTTGTGATGTGGTCCTTCTCGTTTCTTATTCGGGTTATTTGTTTCCTTTCCTGTTTTTCTTTAGTCAGTCTAGCCAATGGTTTATCAATTTTGTTAATTTTTTCAAAGAACCAGCTTTTGGCTTTGTTAATTCTTTCAATTGTTTTTCTGTTCTCTAATTCATTTAGTTCAGCTCTAATTTTTATTATTTGTTTTCTTCTGGTGCCTGATGGATTCTTTTGTTGCTCACTTTCTATTTGTTCAAGTTGTCAGGACAGTTTTCTGATTTTGGCTCTTTCTTCTTTTTGTATGTGTGCATTTATCGATATAAATTGGCCTCTGAGCACTGCTTTTGCTGTGTCCCAGAGGTTTTGATAGGAAGTATTTTCATTCTCGTTGCTTTCTAAGAATTTCCTTATTCCCTCCTTGATGTCTTCTATAACCCATTCTTTTTTCAGGAGGGTATTGTTCATTTTCCAAGTATTTGATTTCTTTTCCCTAGTTTTTCTGTTATTGATTTCTAGCTTCATTGCCTTGTGGTCTGAGAAGATGCTTTGTAATATTTCGATGTTTTGGATTCTGCAAAGATTTGTTTTATGACCTAATATGTGGTCTACTCTAGAGAATGTTCCATGTGCACTAGAAAAAAAAAAGTATATTTTGCAGCAGTTGGGTGGAGAGTTCTGTATAAGTCAATGAGGTCAAGTTGGTTGATTGTTACAGTAAGTAGGTCTTCCGTGTCTCTATTGAGCTTCTTACTGGATGTCCTGTCCTTCTCCGAAAGTGGTGTGTTGAAGTCTCCTACTATAAATGTGGAGGTGTCTATCTCACTTTTCAATTCTGTTAAAATTTGATTTATGTATCTTGCCGCCTTGTCATTGGGTGCGTAAATATTTAATATGGTTATGTCTTCCTGATCAATTGTCCCTTTTATCATTATGTAGTGTCCTTCTTTATCCTTTGTGGCGGATTTAAGTCTAAAGTCTATTTTGTCAGAAATTAATATTGCTACTCCTCTTCTTTTTTGCTTATTTGCTTGATATATTTTTTCCATCCTTTGAGTTTTAGTTTGTTTGTGTCTCTAAGTCTAAGGTGTGTCTCTTGGAGGCAGCATATAGATGGATCGTGTTTCTTTATCCAGTCCGAGACTCTCTGTCTCTTTATTGGTGCATTTAGTCCATTTACATTCAGCGTAATTATAGATAAATAAGTTTTTAGTGCTGTCATTTTGATGCCTTTTCATGTGTGTTGTTGGCCATTTCATTTTTCCACATGCTTTTTGTGCTGAGACGTTTTTCTTAGTAGCTTGTGAGATCCTCGTTTTCATAATGTTTAACTTTATGTTTGTTGAGTCGTTACGTTTTTCTTGGCTTTTTTCTTAAGTTATGAAATTGATATTCCTTTTTGTGGTTACCTTATTATTTACCCCTAATTCTCTAAGTAAAAACCTAACTTGTATAGTTCTATATCGCCTTGTATCACTCTCCATCTGGCAGTTCAATGCCTCCTATATTTAGTCCCTCTTTTTGATTATTGTGATCGTTTATCTATTCATTTCCATGTTTTCCTGTTATGTGAATTATTTTGTTTATCTATTTATTTTTTAGAATTAATCTTAATTTGTTTGTTTTTGTGATTTCCCTATGTGAGTTGCGTTGATATCAGGACGTTCCGTTTTGCGACCTTGTATTGTGCTGGTACCTGATATTATTGGTCATCAGGCCAAACAATCTCTTTTAGCATTTCTTGCAGTCTTAGTTTAGTTTTTGCAAATTCTCTACACTTGTGTTTATCTGTAAATATCTTAATTTCTCCTTCATATTTCAGAGAGAGTTTTGCTGGATATATGATCCTTGGTTGGCAGTTTTTCTCGTTCAGTGCTCTGTATACGTCATCCCATTCCCTTCTTGCCTGCATGGTTTCTGCTGAGTAGTCTGAACTTATTCTTATTGATTCTCCCTTGAAGGAAACCTTTCTTTTCTCCCTGGCTGCTTTTAAAATTTTTGGTTTGTCTTTGGTTTTGGCAAGTTTGATGATAATATGTCTTGGTGTTTTTCTTTTGGATCAATCTTAAATGGGGTTCGATGAGCATCTTGGATAGCTATCCTTTCGTCTTTCATGATGTCAGGGAAGTTTTCTGTCAGGAGTTCTTCAACTATTTTCTCTGTGTTTTCTGTCCCCCCTCCCTGTTCTGGGACTCCAATCACTCGCAGGTTAGCCTTCTTGATAGAGTCCCACATGATTCTTAGGGTTTCTTCATTTTTTTAAATCTTTTATCTGATTTTTTTTCAGCTATATTGGTGTTGATTCCCTGGTCCTCCAGAAGTCCCAGTCTACATTCTAATTGCTCGAGTCTGCTCCTCTGACGTTCTATTGCATTGTCTAATTCTGTAATTTTATTGTTAATCTTTTGGATTTCTACATGCTGTCTCTCTATGGATTCTTGCAACTTATTAATTTTTCCACTATGTTCTTGAATAATCTTTTTGAGTTCTTTGACAGTTTTATTGGTGTGTTCCTTGGCTTTTTCTGCAGTTATCCTAATTTCATTTGTGATATCTTTAAGCATTCTGTAAATTAGTTTTTTTATATTCTGCATCTGATAATTCCAGGACTGTATCTTCATTTGGGAAAGATTTTGTTTCTTTTGTTTGGGGGGTTGGAAAAGCTGTCGTGGTCTGTTTCTTTATGTGGTTTGATATGGACTGCTGTCTCTGAGCCATCACTGGGAAACCAGATTTTCCAGGTAATCACCTAAAAAAAAATGCAGTCAGATCCCTATCTGAATTCTCCCTCTGGCTCAGGGTATTCGGATGTTAATGGAGCCGCCTGGGGAGGGTGGGGGAGGGATCAGAGAGCTAGGAGTGTAACACCACAGAATATAGAGCTGATCCCCGCGGTCACGCTCCGCCCCCGTCCGCCAAAATCCCAGCGGGATGGCTCCCTGGCTGGGACGCTACTCTCTCTGCTCTGAGACCAGTCTCTTCCTCCCGGGGACTTCTCCCTCCGGTGCGCCGCACCGCTCTCACGAACTGGGTGGGCGTCCCCCGGACGAACTTGTGGGCGCCGCCCCGGGGTCTATTCAGAGGAATATAACTGGACCCCGCGCTCAAGCCCCACCCGCGCACACCATAATCCCAGCGGGACGGCTCCCCGGCTGGGACCCTGCTTTCCCTGCTTCGAGACCAGTCACTTCCTCCCGGGGACTTCTCCCTTCGGTGCGTTGCACCGCTCGCGTGAACTGGGTGGGCGTCCCGCACACGAACATGTGGGCTCCACCCCGGGGTCGCTTTAGGGAAATATATCTGATCCCCTGCTCGCACCACGCCCGCTTCCTGCCAAACTCCCAGCGGGACGGCTCCCCGGCTGGGACGCTGCTCTCCCCGCTCCAAGATCAGTCACTGCCTCCCGGGTGCTTCTCCCACCGACTGCGCCACTACGCTGCCCGCGCCAACCAGCTAGACTTCCTCCCGGGATGGGTTCGGTGGGGTAGGGCTGGACCTCTTGTCTGTGCCGTCTGCCCCCCTGGGCTCTGCCCCAGATCGGGCTCCGAAGGTCACCTGCCTGGTACACTGGCTCCTAGTTCTGAAAACGGTTGCTGTCTGCCCGTACTTGTTCGTTTTCCGTCTCTAAGTCTGTGTTTGTTGTTCAGAGTTCGTAGATTGTTATGTATGTGATCGATTCCCTTGTTTTTCCGAGTCTTTGTTGCAAGAGGGATCCGCGGTAGCGTCCACCTAGTCCACCATCTTGGCCCCCTTCTCTCCTTTTTTTGTCTTTTTGCCTTTTTCCTTTTTCACCTTTTTCCTTGCCTTGCCTTGCTTTGCATTTTTGCCTTTTTCTCTTGCCTTGTGTTTTTGCCTTTTTGTCTTGACTTGCCTTTTGCCTTTTTCCTTGTCTTTTTGCCTTTTTCCTTGTCTTTTTGCCTTTTTCCCTTGTCTTTTTGCCTTTTGACTTGCTTTTTCCCTTGACTTTTCCCCTTTGAACCATACCTTTTTCATTGCCTTTTGCTTTTATGTTTTACTTTTTTGCCTTTTTACTGGTTTGCCTTCCCTTTTTGCTTTTTTACCTTACTGCCTTGCCTTTTTGCCCTTTTGCCTTGCGTTTTTGCCTTTTTCCTTGCCTTTATTTCTTTTTTGCCTTGCCTTTTTTCCTTTTTCTTTTTGCCTTGCCTTTTTTCCTTTTTTCTTTTTCCTTTGCCTTTTTGCTTTTTTGCCTTTTTACCTTGCCTTGCCTTCCATTTTTGCCTTGCCTTGCATTTTTTCCTTTTTGCCTTGACTTGCCTTTGACTTATTGCCATTTTGCCTTTTTCCATTTTTGCGTTTCCTCTTTGCCTTTAGGCCTTTTTGCCTTTAATTTTGCATTTTTGCCTTGCCATGCCTTTTTGCCCTTTTGACTTTTTGCCCTGCCATCTCTTTTCGCCTTTTTGCCTTGCTTTACCTTGCCTTTCTGCCATTTTTGCTTTCCTTTCCTTGCCTTTTTACCTTTTTGCCTAGCCTTCTCTTGCCTTTTTGCCTTTACCTTTTTACCTTCCCTTGCCTGGGCTTTTTCCCTTTTTTCTTGTCTTGCATTTCATTTTTCCCTTGCCTTTTTGCCTTTTTAAATTGCCTTGCCTTTGTACATTTTTCATTTTTGCCTTGCCTTTTTGCTTTTCCTTGCCTTGCTTTTTGCCTGTTTACCTTATATCCTTTTTACCTTACTACCTTGCCTTTTTACCTTCATATCTCGACTTTTTGACCTTTTGCCATTGAAAGAAACCGAATGACGGTTTTCTCATTCTGACTGCTTTTGTGAGAGGACTGGATGAAGTCAGAGAGTTCTTTCTTTCACTGAGAAACATGAGGGTGATGTTGCCTCTGCGCTGTCTTCGAAAAGAGTGTGTAGTTACACACTTTGAACTGTGCAAAAGCACTTGGGTTTGTTAGGATTTCACCATGCACTTTGTTTTCCCTGTGCAAAAACGTGCTTTCACAATCTCTTAACCCCAACACTGCGTACTTTTTCTGCTTCAAGAACAGGGCTACCGCCATTGACATTTCCTGAGGAAGGCTTATGTTTGCAATGATCAGACTTACTGTGCTCATTGCAGAAAAGAGAAAAGAATAGACACTCTCACATAATACCTGCTTTTCTCAGAGGAGTGGATGAAGTCAGGAAGTTCTTTCTTTCACTGAGAAACATGCAGACTGATGTTGCCTCTGTGCTCTCTTACTTGAAAAAGAGTGTATAGATTAAAAAACTGTAGAAAGGCACTTGGGCTTGTTAGGATTTCACCAAGCACTTTGTCTTTCCTGGGCAACCACATGCTTTTACAATCTCTTAACACTAACTCTATGTACTTGTTCCACTTCCAGAAGAGGGGTACCGCAATATAGATTCCTGAGGAAAACTTCCATTTTCAAAGGGCAGATCTGCCGAGCTCATTACAGGAAAGTGAAACCAAATGACGGTTTTCTCATTCTAACTGCTTTCCTCAGAGGAATGGAAGAACTCAGAGTGCTCTCTCTTTTACTGAGAATCATGGAGGTTGATGTTGCTTCTGCGCTCTCTTAATTGGAAAAGAGTGTATAGTTACACACTTTGAACTGTGGAAAGGCACCGGGGTTTGTTAGAATTTCACCATGCACTTTGTTTTCCTTGGTCAACAACGTGTTTTCACATCTCTTAATGAAACTACTACATACTTTTTCTGCTTCAACAACAGGACTACCACAAGGGATTTTTCTTGAGGGAAGTTTGCCTTTGCAAGGGTTAGATTTTGTGAGCTCACTGCAGGAAAGAGAAAATAATAGACAGTCTCTTATAATACCTGCTTTTCTCAGAGGAGTGGATGAAGTCAGGGAGTTCTTTCTTTCACTGAGTAACATGCAGACTGATTTTGCCTCCTTGCTCACTTACTTGGTAAAGAGTGTAGATTTATACACTTTGAACTGTGGAAAGGCACTTGAGCTTGTTAGGATTTCACCATGCACTTACTTTTTCCTGGGCTAAAACGTGCTTTAACAATCTCTTAGTGCTAACTCAACATGCTCATTCCACTTCCAGAAGAGGGCTACCGCAATGGAGTTTTCCTGAGGAAACATTTCATTTCCGAAGGGCAGATCCCCCAAGCTCCTCACAATGCAATAAGGCAAAAAGGCAAAAACGCAAGGCATGTCAAGGTAAAAAGGCAAAAAAGCAAAAAGGCAATACAAAAATGCAAAAAAGCAGAAAGGCCAAAAATGAAGGCAAAAAATGCAAGACAAAACGAGAAAAGGCAAGCCAAAAGGGAAAACGGTAAAAAGGCCAGGGAAAAAGGAAGAAAGGCATGCCCAAAAGGCAAAAAGGCATCGCTAGGCAAGGCAAAAAGGCAAGGCAAGGCATGGCAAAGAAAAAGGCTATGCAAGGCACGGCAAGAAAAAAGAAAAAAGGCCAGTCAAGGCAAAAATGGCAAAAGGCAAGGCAAGCAATATAAAAAGGTAAAAATGCAAAAAAAAAAAGGCAAAAAGGAAGACAATAAGGCAAACAGACAAAAAAGCAAGGCATCAAGGCAAAAAGGCAAGGCATCAAGGCAAAAATGCAAATAGGGTAAAAGCAAGACAAAAAGGCAAGGCAAAAAGGTAAGTCAAAAAGACAAAAACGCAAGACATGAAGGCAAAGCTTGAAGGCAAAAAGGTAAAAAAGCAGAAAGTCAAGGGAAAAAGGCAAAAAGGCAAGGCACTGCAAAAAGGCAAAAAGGAAAGACAGGGAAAGGCGAAAAGGCAGGAAGGCAAAAAGTCAAAACGCAAGTCAAGACAAAAAAGTAAAATACAAGGCAAGACAAAAAGGCAAAAATGTAAAGCAAGGCAAGGAAAAAGGTAAAAAAGGAAAAAGGAAAAAAGGCAACACAAAATGCAAAAAGGAAAAGAGATAAGGCAAAAGTTAAAATAGAAAAAAGGAAAGGAAAAAAGCAAAAGCCAAAAAGACAAGGGAAAAAGGCAAAAAAGGAAAAAGGCAGGGCAAAAAGCTAAGGCAAGGCAAGATAAAAAGGCAAAAAAGTAAAAATGAAAAAAGGCAAGGCAAAAAGGAATAAAGGCAAGGAAAAAAGGCAAAAACACAAGACAAAAGGGCAAAAAAGCAAAAAGATAAGGCAAAAAGAAAAAAGGCAAAGAGGGAAAAGTAAAAAAGACAAGGCAAAAAGCTAAAAGAGAAGGCAAAAAGGCAAGGCAAGAAGACAAGGCAAAAAGATAAGGCAAACGGAAAAAAGGCAAATAGGCAAAAAGGGAAAATGCAAGGTAAAAGAGAAAAGGCAAAAAGGCAAGGGAATACAGTAAAAAGGCAAAAAGGGAAGGCAAACCGGTAAAAAGGCAACGAAAAAGGCAAGGTTAAAAGGGAAAAAGTCAAGGCAAAAAGGAAAAAGAAAAAGGGAACAAGGCAAAAAGACAAGGAAAACGGCAAAAACACAAAGAAAGACAAAAAGGCAAAAAAGTAAAACAAGGCAAGGGAAGGAAAAAGGCAAAAAATAAAAAGGCGAAAAGACAATGAAAGGAAAGGAATAAAGGCTAAAAGACTAAGCAAAAGGCAAAAGCCAATGCAAAAATGCAAAAAGGAAGAGACATAAGGCAAAAGTAAAAATGGAAAAAAGGCAAAAATCCAAAAAGACAAGGGAAAGGCAAGCAAAAAGGCAAAAAGGCAAGGCAAGTCAAGATAAAAATGCAAAAAAGGAAAAAGCGATGTCAAAAAGAAAAACGGCAAAAAGGCAAGGCAAAAGGGCAAAAATGCAAAAAGATAAGGAAAAAAGGCAAAGAAGGAAAAAGTCAAAAAGACAGGGCAAAAAGCTGAAAGGAAAGGCAAAAAGGGAAAAGGTAAGGCAAAAAGGCAAGACAAAAAGGGAAAAAGGCAAGGAAAAAAGGCAAAAAAGAAAGGCAAAAGGACAAAAAGTTCAAAAATAAGCAAACGGTAAAAAGGCAAAGAGTCAAAAAGCCAAAAAGACAAGGGAAAAAGACAAAAAGGGCGAAAAGGCAAGGCAAGGTAAAAAGGCAAAAACCCAAAAAGGGAAAGTAAAAAGGGCAAAAAGGCAAGGCAAAAGGATATATAGCCAAAAAGGTAAGGCTAATGTAAAAAAGGAAAAGAGGCAAAAAGTCAAAAGACAAGGCTAAGAGGTAAAACGCAAGGTAAAAAGGGAAAAGGCAAAAAGAGAAGACAGAAAGGGAAAAGGCAAAGCAATATGGTAAAAAATGCAAAAAGGGAAGGCAAACTGGTAAAAAGGCAAAAAGGCAATGAAAAAAGCAAAGTTAAAAGGGAAAAGTCAAGGCAAAAAGGCAACACGCAGGGCAAAAAGGAAAGGGAAAAAGGCAAAAAGACAAGGGGAAAAGGCAAAAAGACAAGGGAAGACAAAAAGGCAAGAACGCAAAGCAAGGCAAGGCAAGTGAAAAGGTAAAAAAGTATAAAGACAAAAGGCAATGAAAGGAAAAGAACAAAGCCTAAAAGGCAAAGCAAAAAGGCAATGCCAAAATGCAAAAAGGAAGAGATAAGGCAAAAGTTAAAATGGAAAAAAGACAAAAATCCAAAAAGACAAGGGAAAAGGCAAGGCAAAAAGGCAAGGCAAAGCATGGTAAAAATGCAAAACAGCAAAAAGAATAAAGGGAAGGCAAAAAGAAAAAAGGCAAAATGGCAAGGCAAAAAGGAAAAAAGGCAAGGCAAAAAGGAAAGGACAAAAGGCAAAAAGATAAGGCAGAAGGTAAAAAGGAAAAAAGGCAAAGAGGCAAAAAGTCAAAAAAAGAAAAAAGTCAAAAGACAAGGCAAAAAGGTAAAAGACAAGGCAAAAAGTTAAAATACAAAGCAAAGAGGCAAAAAGGCAAGGCAATACGATAAAAAGGCAAAAAGTTAAGGCAAACAGGTAAAAGGCAAAAGGAAAATCATAAAGGCAAAAAGGCAATGAAAAAGGCAAGGTAAAAAGGGAAAAACTCAAGGCAAAAAGACTAGACAAGAGGCAAAAAGGAAAGGCAAAAAGACAAGGAAAAAGGCAAAAAGACAAGGAAAAAAGGCAAAAAGTCAAAAGGCAGGTCAAGACAAAAAGGCAAAACCAGAAGTTAAGACAAAAAGGTAAAAATTGAAAGCAAGGCAATGCAAGGAAAAAGGTAAAAAAGTAAAAAGGCAAAAAGGCAATGCAAGGAAAGGAATAAAGGCTAAAAGGCAAAGCAAAAAGGCAATGCAAAAAGGCAAAAAGGAAAACAGATAAGGCAAAAGTTAAAATGGAAAAAAGGCTAGGAAAAAAGCCAAAAAGGCAAAAAGACAAGGGAAAAAGGCAAGGCAAAAAGGCAAGGCAAGGAAAAAAAGGCAAAAAGGCAAAAGAAAAAGGCAAATAAGCAAAAAGGGAAAAAGACAAGGCAAAAAGGAATAAAGGCAAGGAAAAAAGAAAAAAGGTAAGGCAAAAGGACAAAAAGCAAAAAGGCAAAAAGTCTAAAACACAAGGCAAAAAGCTAAAAAGGAAGGCTAAAAAGGGAAAAAGAGAAGGCAAAAAGGCAAGGCAAAATGACAAAAAGGCAAATGGAAAAAAGGCAAAGAGGCAAAAAGTCAAGAGACAAGGCAAAACATAAAATGCAAGGCAAAAAGGGAAAAGGCAAAAAGGTAAGACAAAAAGGCAAAAAGACAAGGCAATACGGTGGTAAAAAGTCAAAAAGGGAAGGCAAACCGGTAAAAAGGCAGAAAGGCAAGTCATAAAGGCAAAAGAGTATTGAAAAGGCAAGGGAAAAAGTTAAAGGAAAAAGGCAACACAAAAGGGAAAAAGGAAAACAGACAATGGAAAAAGGCAAAAAAGAAGGCAAAATGTCAAATAGTCAAAAGGCAAGCCAAGCAAAAAGGCAAAAACACAAGGCAAGACAAAAACGAAAAGCAAGGCAAGGCAAGGAAAAAGAGAAAAGACCAAAAGGCAATGCAAGGAAAGGAATAAAGGCTAAAAGGAAAGCAAAAAGGCAAAAGGCAATGCAAAAAGGAAAAGAGATAAGGCAAAAGTTAAATGGAAAAAAGGCAAGGAAAAAAGGCAAAAACCCAAAAAGACATGGGAAAAAGGCAAGGAAAAAAGGAAAAAAAAGAAAAAGGGAAGTAAAAAAGGAAAAAGGGAAGTAAAAAAGGAAAAAAGGAAAAAAGCCAGGCAAAAGGACAAAAAGGGAAGGAAAAAGACAAACAGGTAAAAAGATACGGCAGAAGGAAAAAGGCAAGGAAAAAAGGCAAAAAGGCAAAAAATCAAAGGGCAAGGCAAATAGGGAAAATGCAAGGAAAAAAGGCAAGACAAAGGGCAAAAAGAAAGGCAATATGGTAAAAAGGCATAAAGGGAAGGCAAATCGATAAAAATGGAAAAAGGCAAATCATGGGCAAAAAGGCAATGAAAAGGCAAGGGAAAAATTCAAGGCAACAATGCAAGAAAAAAGGCAAAAAGGAAAGGAAAAGAGGCAAAAAGACAAGGCAAAAGGGCAAGTCAAGACAAAAAGGCAAAAACACAAGGCAAGACAAAAAGGCAAAAATGCAAAGCAAGGCAAGGCAAGGAAAAAGGTAAAAAAGTAAAAAGGCAATGCAAGGAAGAAAATAAAGTCTAAAAGCAAAGCAAAATTTTGCTCTTGATTGTATCCCACATCGTTCTCATGGTTTCTTCATTCTTTTCTCTGAGTTTTTCCTCAAACAAATTGGTATCCAAAGATTTGTTTTCAGTTTTTCTGATTCTGTCTTCCATTGTTTCAAACCTGCTCCTCAAACCTTTTAAGATACTGTCATTTCTGAAATCTTGTTGATTATCATTTTGATTTGTAATTGCTGTTTTTGTAAGATTTCTAATTATTTATTTTGAACTTTTATTCTGTATTATTTTTTCTGAATTCTTCCTATGATTTGTCTGTGTTTTCTTTGACTTTGGCTATATATTGGTTAGTTTTGTCTGCATTTTCCTTGATCTCTTTCACCAGATGGGTGGTGTTGGGGTTTCTGTTGCAGGCAGGGAGGGGCCTGGGCTCCTAACCGGGTCTCCATGGGGCCGTGGTGGACAGCACAAGGGGCCCAGGGCCAGCGAGGAAGAGTCTGGAATCCTGCTTGTGTACCGTCTGGGGTGAGGCTGGTGGCAGTAGATGTCTGGAGCTGTCAGGGAAGGGCCTGAGGTTCATGTCAAGTCCCCTTGGGGCCACAGTGGGTGGCAGGAGTCATCTGGAGCCTGCAGGGAAGGGCCCGGGGTCCGGGCCAGGTCCCACTGGGGCCACAGCCAGAAGGTGGAAGAAAGAGGTGGGGGGGCAAAGGCGGGGCAGAGGATGCTAAATGGAGGAGGGCAACAGGGTGGGTTGGTACTGTGGTTCCCGGCATTTGGGGTTGCCAGGATGGGGTGGTTATAGCTGCTGTTCACCAGAGGGGCGGGGAGTGTAGGATTGTTCCCCTGTAGTTACCACTGGAAAGATTTTGGTCTCCTCCTTGAGTTGCAGGCAGCAATGTGATCTTACTTAGCCCTGGGTATGCCTGTGTTGTGCCTCTATCTCTTATTGGGAATCCTGTGGAGGTGCCTTTCTGTATGCGGGGTTGTTGGTTTTATTTCAAGATGGCCACGCTGAGTCATGCTGTTTGGCAAGGGAATCTCCACTCCGTATCTCTATTCCTGCTCCGTTTTATATGTTTCTTGTTCTTCTCAGTAACTTCCATCTAATACTTTAACCCTTCATTTAAGGTTCAGGGATCCAGGATTGATGTGCATCTGACTAGTCTTCCATCTTGGCTTCCACTCCCATGTATATTTTCCTAATTACTTGATCTTCCCAATGGATTAACACTTTTATAATTTTTAAATGTTCTTTTTGTCTGGTAACTTTTTTTTACTCAAAGTCTAATATGTCAGATATTAGTATAGCTAATTCAGCTTTCTTTTGATACTGCTCGCTTGGTGTCTTAGTTTCCTAGGGCTTCCATAACACATTAATATATTCTCTCACAATTTTGGAGGTTAGAGGTCCAAATTTAGGGTACTGGCAGGGCTATTATCTTTCTCTTTTTGTTCTGGGGGAATATCCTCCTCTCTCTTCTGGCTTCTTGTAGCCCCTGGCTTTTTTTGACAGTCCTTGGATACATGTAGGCTCATTGGCCTCTATCTTCACATGGTGTCTCTGCTGCCTATGTGACTCTCTACATTTCCCTGTCTGTTCTCTCCTTTTATAATACTTCCGTCAGAAGTTATTAGGATCAGAACCTACCTCACTCTGATATTATCTTAAAAGAATAACCCTATTTCCCCAAACAAGGTTACACTGACAGGCATAAGGGATAAGACTTCATCACTTGCAGTGACACTTTCAATTCATACCAGATGGCTTATGTTTCACCGTTCTTTATTTTCACCCGATTTGTGTCTTCAAATCTTAAGTGTATCTGTTGTAGACTGGTGTATATTTGTATCATGTTTCCTTTTTCATGCATTTTTCCAACTTCTGCCTTTCAGTTGAGTTGTTTCACTATTTAAATTTAATTTAAATAGATGACTTCTGTTTTCCTTCTTGCAATTTATTTTCCATAGGTCTTATGTCATTTTTAGTTGGTCTATTTCTTGATTTCAGGCCTCTATTGTGTTAAATCAATAATTTCTAGTGTAATTTTAAAATTTCCTGTTGTATATTTTCCAATATATATTTTATATTATTTTCTTAAAAAGTCTGTGAAGATTATACTTAGCAAATTAGAACAAATTCAAATTAATAATACCTTACTTTCAATAATATTTAATAAATCTCTGTCCCATTTATTCTTTGTAAAAATATTGTCACACAAATTACTTCTTTATATGTTAAAAGCAAGGATTTTCTTTTCTCTGCTTATTGGAAAGATTTTAGTGCAAGAAGTTAAAAGGTCTAGTTTTTTTTTTTTTTTTAAGGAACTAATTGAGGAAACAAACTCAGTGTGCATGGAGGTTCTCAGGGCCTTGAATATAATCACATAACCTCACACTCTTCTCTCTGCCAAGGAAAAGTAGATGACCCACAATGCTTCCTTTGAAAATTTGTAAAACAAATTTCAACACAAATCTGAACTAAATGATATCTATTCAGGCCCATATATATAATAGTTATACCATCAAACATCTAGTGAATTCTTCACTCATGTGTCTGTTATGCCAAATTATATCCAGTTTGGAACCTCATATGTTTTGCAGGTGATTTTTTAAAAATCTGACAGTATATTAATAAAGCTGTCTCTTTTAAAAGACATTAAAAACTTGAGTGTTTATGTGCAGAAGGAGAAAGTAGGTTAGGCCCAAGAACAAACATTTTATAACTTTCTTTCACTTATTCCAGATATGCAAATGTTCAATAGTTTCCCTCAGTTTGTTCTCCTAAACATCTCTTGAGTTCACTCCCTGAGCTTTCGATTCACTGCCACTATTGTGTTTTAAACATTTGGAATACCTTATTGAGCTTAAAGCGTTGGCCCTCCAACTTGCCTTTCTAAACACAAACGTCTCAAAATTTAACCTCAGGACATTTGGCAGAGAAATCTTTATGAAGTAAATATCTGATCACGTAAATGCTTATACCAAAAAAAGAAAATCCTATATGAAACATCTGCTACAGAATCACCTACAGTTCACGTTTCTAAACTATTCAATGTGATTTGAAAAGTTATTTTAGGTATGACACATAGAATTTTTACCTCAATAATCTAATCACACTAAATTTTTGTGGTTAAGTACTATGGCTGGTAATCAAGAGGTCGGCAGTTTGAATCTACCAAGTGCTCCTTGGAAACTCTATCGGGCAGTTCTACTCTGCCCTAGAGGGTCGCTATGAGTCGGAATCGACCAGACGGCAGTGAGTTTGGTTTTGGTTCAGACCTACCAGACTAGGTGCCAGTGCATTTTCAGTGCATATAAACTTTTTTGTAGATTAAACCTCAACATAGAGAAAAAAAAATCTTAAAACTGGACAAATAAGCAATATCATGATAAAAGGAGAAAATGTTGAAGTTGCTGATGATTTCATTTTAATTGGATTCACAACCAACACCCATGAAAACAGCAGTCAGGAAATCAAGTGATGCAAAAAGCTGCCAACCAAGAATAATATATCCTGCAAAACTCTCACTCAAATATGATGGCAAAATTAGGACATTTCCAGATAAATAGCAATGAAAGGAATATGGAAAAACCAGACCAAACTTACAAGAATTATTAAAGGGAGTCCTTCAGTTAGAAAACAAACAATATTGGACAACAACCTGAATCTAGCACTTAAGACAGCCTCCACGAGATACCAACCAAGCAAAACAGGAATAGAGGGATATTCCTTGATGTAATAAATTGCATTCATACAAATCCAACAGCCAACATCATTCTTAACAGAGGGAGGAGGAAAACATCCCCCCTTCCCTGAAAACAAGAAGACCAATCTTATTTAACATTGTGCTGGAAGTCTTAGCTAGAGCAATAAGGCAAGAAAAAGAAGTAAAGGACATCCAAGTTGGTAAGGAAGAAGTAAAATTACTATACATGAAGAACCCAAATGCCTACACAAGAAAACTGCTGGAACTAACGGAAAGATTCAGCAGAGTAGCAGGATAAAAGATCCACCCACCAACCACTGCCTTCGAGTCGATAAAAGATACACATAGAAAAATCAGTCAGATTCCTATACATCATAAAGAGAAAAACAAAAAGGAAATCAGGAAAGCAACACCATTTATCATAGCAACTAAAGACAAACAAACAAACAGAACAAGATACTTAGGAATAAATCTAAACAGAGACATAAAGGGCCTATACAAAGAAAGACTCAAAACACTATGTCAAGAGACCAAATAGACAAACATAAATGGAAAACCTACCATGCTCATGGATAGGTAGACTCAACATTGTGAAAGTGTTAATTCTACCCAAAGCAATCTACGAATGCAATGCAATCCTGATCTAAATACCAACAGCATTCTTCAAAGAGATGGAAAAAGTAATCATTAAGTTTATGTGGAAAGGAAAGAGGCCCCAGATAAGTAAAGCACCATTGAAGTAAAAGAACAAAGTAGGAGGACTCCTACTACTTGACCTTAGAGCCTACTATACAGCTATGGTAGTCAAAAAAACTGGTACTGGTACAATGGCAGACACTTTGACCAGTGGAACAGAACTGAGAGCCCAGACGGAAGTCCACCCACCTGGTCACTGTATCTTTGACAAAGGTCCAAAGCCTGTTAAATGGGGAAAAGATAGTCTTTATAATAAACGCTGCCGGCAAAACTGGATGTCCACCTGTAAAAAAATGAAATAAGACCCATATGTCACACCATAAACAAAAACTAATTCAAATGGATCAAAGACCTGAATATAAAACCCCAAACTATAAAGATCATAGAAGAAAAACCAGGGTCAACACTAGAGGCCCAAATACATGGCATAAATAGCATACAAACCATAACTAACAATACAAAAACAACCGAAGATAAGCTAGATAACTGGTATCTTCTAAAAATTAAACACTTATGCTCATCAAAAGACTTCACCAAAAGGGTAAAAAGACAACCTACACGCTGGGAGAAAAAACTGTCTATAGCAAATCTGACAAAGGTCTAATCTCTAAAATCTATAGGAAAACCCAATACCTCTACAACAAAAAAATAATCCAATTAAAAAAAATGGGCAAAGGATATGAATAGACACTTCACTAAAGAAGACATTCAGGCAGCTAACAGACATATGAGGAAATGCTCGAGATGACTAACCATTAGAGAAACGCAAATCAAAACTACAATGAGATACTGTCTCACCGTGACATTACTGGCACAAATCCAAAAAACTGAAAATAACAAATGTTGGAGAGGCCGCAGAGAGACTGGAACTCTTATGCACTGCTGGTGGGAAAGCAAAATGGTGCAACCATTTTGGAAAATGATACGGCAGCTTCCTTAAAAAGCTAGGAATAGAAATACCATATGACACAGCTATCCTACTCCTAGGAATATATCCGAGAGAAATAAGAGCCATCACACGGACAGACATATGCACATCTATGTTCATTGCAGCACTATTCACAATAGCAAAAAGATGGAAAAAACTTAAGTGCCATCAACAGTTGAATGGATAAACCACTATAGTACATACACACAATGGAATACTATGCAACAACAAAGAACAATGATGAATCTGTGAAATATCTCACAACATGGATGAATCTGGAGGGCATTACGCTGAGTGTAAAAAATTAATCACAAAAGGACAAATACTGCATGAGACCACTATTATAAAAACTCATGAAAAGGCTTACACACAGCAAGAAACAATCCTAGGAAGGGGAGGGTTGGGGAAGGAAAAATGCCAACTAGACAATAGATAAGTGGTAAATTTGGTGAACAGTAAGACAATACACAATTCTGGGGAATTCAGCACAACTTGACCAAGGCAAGGACATGGAAGCTTCATAGATCCAAACTCTCTGAGGGACTGAATTACTGGGCTGTGGGCTGGCGACCACAGCCTCGGGGGACATCTATCTCAATCGACATAACATAGTTTATAAAGAAAATGTTCTACATCCTACTTTGGTGAGTAGCTTCTGGCATTTTAAAAGCTTGTGAGTGGCCATCTAAGATACTCCACTGGTCCCACCCCATCTGGAGCAAGGGAAAATGAAGAAAACCAAAGACACAAGGGAAAGATTAGTCCAAAGGACTAATGGACCACAACTACCACAGCCTCCACCAGACTGAGTCTAGCACAACTACGTGTTGCCTGGCTACCACCACGTACTGCTCTGACAGGGATCACAATACAGGGGGTCCTGGACAGAGCTGGAGAAAAATGTACAACAAAATTCTAACTCATAAAAAAAGACTAGACTTACTGGTCTGACGGAGCCTGGAGAAACACCCAGAGTATGCCCCCTGGACACACTTTAAATTCAGTACTGAAGTCATTCCTGAGGTTCACCCTTCAGCCAAAGATCAGACAGGCTCATAAAACAAAATGAGAGTAAATAGTCACACAAACCCAGGGGCAAGGATGAGATGGGAGGAGGGAACAGGAAATCTGGTAATAGGGAACCCAAGGTTGAGAAGGGAGACCGTTGATATGTTATGGGGTTGGTAACTAATGTCACAAAACAATATGTTTATTAATTGTTTAATGAGCAACGAATCTGCTCTGTAAACCTTCATCTAAATTACAATACAAAAAAAGAAAAAGGTCAAATGAAAAAAGAAATCATACAACACATTGCATTGGGCAAATCTGTTGCAAAAGACCTCTTTAAAGTGTTAAAAACAAAGACCTCACTTTTAGGACTAAGGTGGACCCCACCCAAGCCATGATATTTTTAATTGCCACATATGCATGCAAAAGCAGGACAAGGAATAAAAATTACTGAAGAAAAATTTTTGCATTTGAATTATGGCATTGGCAAAGGGTATTGAAAAAAAAAGTTTTTTTTTTTTTATTGACTATTACTATGGACTGGAGGGTGAAAAAATCTGTCTTCAAAAAAGTACAGAATGAGTGCTCCTTAGAAATGAGGATGGCGAGACATCAAGTACTTTAGATATGTTTTTATAAGAGACAAGTACCTTGAGAGGGGTATCATGCTTGCTAAAGCAGAAGATCTGCGAAAAATAGGAGGGTCCTCAACAAGATGAATTGACACAGTGCCTACCACAATGGGCTCAAATATAGCAATAATTGTGAGGATGGTGCAGGATCAATGTTTCTGTCCTTTGTACATGGGGTCGCTATGAGTCGAACTGACTTGACGGCACTGTTTAACAACAAAAATAACAAATTTTTTATGATTTAAAGCCTTCTTCTTTTTCTTGCATTGTTACAATCTACCCCAACTGACACAATTTTTCCTCCCAAAGGGCAGCTAACACTTATTGAGAGCTCATTGTAGGCCACGTGGTGACCTTGAATTGTTTTATACATACTTCATTTCATTCTGAAAATAACCTTATCAAGTAAGAACAATTGTTATTTATATTTCATGAATGGAGAAACTTATCGATAGAGAGTTTGGGAAACTTAACCAGGCTGACATGTAAATCTGGAGTTACAACCTGGCTAGCTGACAAAAAACAATATGTTACTCATTTTCAGGATAGTGATACTAGCTAGCAATATTTGAACTACTTCCTAGTGCCCCCAAATAGTGTGCATGCTCTTACACACGTCTATATCATTCCTTTACACTTTCTTTCATGTATATTGCAAGTGTCACAAGAATCACCTCTTTTCGAACTGCATTCCTGATTCACTAAAATAATTAAGCATTCATTACTATGAACACATCATTGTGTATAAAAAAAAAAATAGTGCTCTATTATAAGAGAAATTACTATCTATGATATTTGTTGGTTTCTTTGTTTCCTCCACAGTAAGCTGTTTCATCCTAATAAGGGCCAAAATTTTGACTAGTGTAGAACCTAGGATAAGCGTACCTATAAGAAATGGATGTTAATCAATTATACTCATCCAACCATTTGTACAGGGTATAAAACCAAAAACCGAACCCGATGCTGGCGAATTGATCTGACTCCTAGCGACCCTATAGGATAGAATAGAATTGCCCCATAGGGTTTCCACAGAGGACCTGGTGGATTCGAACTGCCAACCTTTTGGTTAGCAGCCATAGCACTTAACCACTATACCACCAGGACTTCTGTACACGGTATATTAATATATAAGTATAATTGGATTTTTTTTTTTAGTTTTTTTTTTAAGGGAAAGAGTTCCTTATCTTGGGAGGTAAAAATAATAACAATAATAAATTTGTGGTGAAATCTAAAAGGGAGAATTCTATAACACTGCAGGAAATATTAATCATAAAGAGAAGTAGGAAAGAGTGAATCACACTGAATTTGTTTAAAATGCTATAAGAAAGTTAATTAATTGAAAGAACAGATTAAGTAAACAGGAACATAGGAGCAATAATCTTTATTTAATGTTTACATCAAGATTTTAAAATTTTTTCCTCATTTTTTGAAAACAGTGAAAATCTTTTTGAATGTATCCTTGAAAACTTGTTTCACTTGCTGGTTCCTTAGACTATAAATGACGAGATTTAATAAAGGAGCAAATGAAGTACAGATGACAGCTATACATTTGGATAAAGACACCCTTTCTTTTGCTGATGGCTTTATGTAAATGAAGATACAGCTACCATAAGTAAGGGAAACTACAATCATGCGGGAAGAACAAGTGGAAAAAGCGTTTGTTCTTTTCTGAGCAGGAAGGATTTTTAGAATGGTCTTGATTGTATATGTATAGGAAAAAAATCAGTAACAGCAATGTGACCACAAGTATTATAGCTGATAAAAACAAATGAAATTAATTCTAGGAAGTGAGTGTCTATGCAAGACATCTGTAAGATAGAAATTTCACATGAAATGATCAATTACTTTGGAAAAACAGAATTCTAGTTTCAGCCCTATGACCAACGGTGGAAAGGTAATCAGAAAGCCAGCTGTCCATGAACTGAGTACCAGTTGGTAGCACACTTGGCTTCTCATAATGATGGGATAATGCAACTATTTGCAGATGGCTGCATAAGAGTCATAAGACATGACAGGCAGAAGGTGAAACTCTGTAACACATATTAAGAGGAAAAAGAACAATTGAGATGAACAACTATTGCAGGAAATGATTTTGTTTTTAGTCACAATGCTTGTCAGAAATCTAGGAATAGATATTGTTGTCAGTAAGATTTCCAAGTGGGAGAAATTTCAGAGAAAAAAAATACATTGGCGTCTTAAGGCGAAGATCCAACAGCGTGAGGGGGATGATAGCTAAGTTCCCCATCACACTCAAAATGTAATTGAGAAAGAGAAATATAAAAATCACAATTTGCAACTCTGGGTCATCTGTCAGTCCCAAGAGAATGAACTCTATCTCCTTTGACTGGTTCTTCATTTCACTTATGAATCCTATTAAATCGACATTGGGAAAAAAAACACAAAAGCAGAAATAACAGGATCTTTTTTAAAGCTACTATCAGAAAAAACTTGATAACCAGAAATGTAAACAAGTGTAAATATTTGTCACAGTTTGACAAAGCAGGTGATCCCTAAAATTATAGTACAGATCAGCCTAAACATCTTCTAATTCACTGTACCGTATACATTAAAGTTTTACTTATTACAATACGAAGTTCTTTCTTCTCTTTCTCCTTTGGACTTGAAAAGTGATTTAAATATTGGCTAATCATTTCCAAATAATCTGAATTCTGCTTAAATGTTCTAAATAGAGAGAGGATAAGTATTATTTGAGATGTGTTTTCTGTGTACGTTTAATAAATTATTGCAATAAGTTTTTATAAAATTTTGCCAACTTTGCCAGTGTCAATTTACTACGCATGTTCAACATCTTTTACTTTATGAAAAGACTTTTTAAATCTATCAAACATATAGAATTATTAGGAGTTATATATTTTCCGTAAGTATGATCAAAATTCTCCAGTATATGCCATTGATTTTTTAGCTTTGATGCAGTACTGCTCCATGTTCCTTTGACTTATTTTCTTCAATGATTATTTTTTCTGATTCCAAATCATCAGTCTTCTCATAATCTGTTGCATTTGAACTCATCATTTTGAAATATCTTCAAGACACAGTTAGTAATTTCAAAAGTCTAAATAAAGTAGGTAAAGAAATGTAGCTATAGGAAAAACAAACACAATCAATTATTATCTTACTTTGTCTTGGATTCAGACAATTTATAAAGTCTTAAATATTACTTTTTTCCTGTTTGTTCAGACTACAGTAAATAATTTTGTCTTCTTAGTCTAATGATGAGGGTGATATTAATTACTAGGAATAAGGAGTTTCGTTAAATCTTTTTGTTAGTCTAGGACTAGTATAGAAGTGAAAGTCAGTAGTCACTTGTGATCCTAATTATATTATTTCTGACACTCAACTTCATTTTTCTTAAATACATAAGTAAAAAATTTCTCTATAGATGAATAGGCCCATTGTTTGCTACAGAGTTAATTGTATACTTTATGTTCAGTAGACTACTGTCTTGTATGTATATCCATGGTGGAAAAGAGATATTTTCTCTTTATTTTAATGAAGCTGTTGAAGTGCTATCTGAACATTCATGTCTTTAATTTCAGAGTTAATATACAGGTCCCATTGGGTATTTAAATTAGGGTATCTCTAAATCAACTACCTTATTCATTTTAAAAATCATTCCACTAGGTTATTAATATATGCATCTCACTTGAATAAAAATGTTTGACCCTTGCATAGAAGGATGTGTTTTCCCTGATTTCATTTTTCTCACTCTACTTAATGTAGCAAAAATGTGTATTTTCTTATAAAATTTTTGTTTTGGGTTTTGAATGAGAGCTATTGATAATCTGAGGTGCTATAGGAAACACTGGTGGCATCCTGTTTAAGAGCTATGGCTCTTAACCAAAAAGGTCAGCAATTCGAATCCACCAGACACTCCTTGGAAACCCTATGGGGCAGCTCTACTTTGTCCTATAGGGTTGCTGTGAGTTGGAACCAACTCAACAACAATGGTTTTATAGCAATAATAATCTACCATGTCCCTATTTTCAAGTATTTTTCCCCAATATTTTATATTTATATTTGAGTTCCTTTTTGGCTTTGGAAAATAGGTTAGATGATAGTTAGAGAGAGAATAGATGATTAGATAGATAGATGGACAGACAGACACAGAGACAGACAGATAGATAGATGATAGATAATAGATGATGGATAGATAGATAGATGATAGATAGATGATTGATAGACCGACCGACCGACCGACAGACAGACAGATAGATAGATGATAGGCAGATATATAGATTCAAATTGCCCTGGTGGCACAGTGATTAAGAGCTACGGTGAATCCACAAGTCACTCCTTGGAAATCCTATAAGGCAGATCTACTATGTCCTATAGGGTTGCCATGAGTCATAATCAACTAGATGGCAAAGGATTTGGGTTCTTTTTTGGCTTTGGAAAATAGATTAGATAGATAGCTAGAAGATAGATTGGGAGATGGACAGATACATTGGCAGATAGATTTGAACTAATGATTTCAGTAAATCTCAAAATCTGAAGTCAAGGATAGCAGCTATTTTTATTTTATTCCTTGAGCACTAAAAAGATCACAAACTGAGTGATCACGAGTGTTTATTTATGAAGAATGTGTTCCACTACTTTCATTTCTTCAATTCTCAGTTTTGCTCTACATTCAGTCAGAAAGAGAACAGAGTCAGTCCAACAATTTTCGCTAACATCATGTGGCTAGATGGCAAATCTACATGCTGGTTTCTTTAAGAATCTGCAACATAGATGCTATTTTTGCTCTTCGAAATTCCTGAAGGAGTACAATTTCATGTAGTTAAAAAATCTATCATGGGAGGCGGGGCCAAGATGGCTGACTAGGTAGAAGCTACCTTGGATCCTTCTTGTAAAAAAGACTCGGAAAAACAAGTGTATCAATCATATACATGACAATCTACTAACCCTGACCAACAAACACAAATCTAAAGAGTTGACGTGACTGACAGAGACTCAGCCAGCACAAGCAGGCTCCACACTGATGAGCTAAGGAGAGAAGGAGCAACCACGGGAAATCAGTGACTGTTTTCGGAGCCTGGAGTCAGTGTCCCAGCCAGAAAACCTTGGCCCTGGGCTTTGGACTGGGGGCAGGGGAGCGGAGCACGGTATCCTGAGACAGCAGAAACATGGGACGCAGCCCTAGCCCCAAGAAGTGACCTCAGGGGAAGCCCAACCAGTGCAGGCAGGCAGCGCAGCCATGCGGCTGACAGGAGGAGAAGTCACCGGGAGGCAGAGACTGGTTTTGGAACCTGGAGTGTGGCGTCCCAGCTGGGGAACCTTTGCGCTGGTCTTTGGAATGGGAGCAGAGGAACTGACCACGGCTTCTGATACAGCACAAGCACAGGATGCGGGCCTGACCCTCGGGGGCAATCTCGACCCAGCCAGTGCACACAGTCGACATGCCCCTCGGGAATCTCAGATAAAACAGTCATCACCAAGCAAGATAAGTAACTTTGTCTATATTCCTGGGTGCTACTCTTTCCTATCTATCTGATCCCTCCCCTCCCCTTCCCAGGCAGCTTCATTAACATTGGAATTTCATGGGCCAGAGAGTGACGTGCTCTGCGGTTTTTTTTGTTTTGTTTTGTTTTTTTGTTTTTGTCTTTTCCTAACCCATTCTCCTCGCCTGAGAGAAGCAGCTACAAAAAAACCCAGGGACCAAAAATCCTTCCCTGACTTCCCAAAATCGGACCAAAAATAGAGAACCAGCTCCAGCCAAGCATTTGAGATCCACAGTCTTGGGCTTTCATCCCTACAGGGAACAAAGTGGCTATTATAAAGCAAAGGCAATTCTGATAGTGATCTGACTGTAAATGTTTTAGCAGATTACTGGTAAGACAGTCTGATATCTCTACTTACTAAACAGAGCCCTCACTGATCTACAAGGGGGAACTGAGGGCTGAAGCTCCACGCAAACCACCTAGCCTCCTGCCATAAGGGTCTGAGGATAATGACACCTAGCAATCTGTAGAGGTACATGCATTTGGTGCCTAAGGTACAGCTGTGGAACCCACCCACCAAGTGCTTTAGGAATAGAGACACACCTACTTCACTGGCACTTGGGGGAAGCCTGTCGGTATCCTGCCCTCCGGAGTATGACCCCCTGCTGCTACTAGAATCTGGTGTACACAACTATCACCACTACTTCTGTAAGTTAATAGGTGACAGTCTACCCCACACACTTGGTGACACAAAATCAGATTCTACTCAAGAAGAGTGAATGGACTCTTAGGCTTATATAAATGGTAACAGCCCAAACCACCCGGTAATAGGACATAAGTGATTCAAAGGCTACAACAATCAAGACAGCACGATCTAGTAGCCCATCTACATATATTGAAAGAAAACAAAACAAGATAAGACTCAGTGAGCAAATATAAAATAAATCATTACAATGTCTTATAGATGCCTCGGAGACAGTAGTCGATATCAAACCACATAAAGAAGCAGATCATGATTGCTTCTACAGCTCCCCAAATTAAAGAATCAAAATCTTTCCCAAATGAAGATATAATCCTGGAATTGCCAGATGCAGAATATAAAAAACTAATATAGAGAATGCTTCAAGACATCAGGGATGACCTCATAAATGAAATAAGGCAATCTACACAAAAGGCCAAGGAACACACTGATAAAGCAGTTGAAGAAATCAAAAAGATTATTCAAGAACGTAGTGGAAAAATTAATAAGCTGCAAGAATCCATAGAGAGACAGCATTCAGAAACGCAAAAGATTAACAGTAAAATTACAGAATTAGACAACTCAATAGGAAGTGAGGAGCAGAATCGAGCAATCGGAATGCAGAGTGGGGGAGTTGGTGGATAAGGCAATTGACACCAATATAGTTCAAGAAAAATCTGAACAAAAAAATTAAAAAAAGGGAAAAAACCCTAAGAATCATGTGGGACTCTATTAGGAAGAATAACTTGGGTGTGATTGGAGTTCCAGAACAGGGAGGAATAACAGAAAATACAGAGAGAATAGTTGAATACCTGTTGGCAGAAAACTTCCCTGACATCATGAAAGATATCATGATGACATCATGAAAGATATCATGATGACATCATGAAAGGATATCTATCCAAGATGCTCATCGAACCCCATAGAAGACTGATCCAAAAAGAAAATCACCAAGACATATTACCATCATCCTTGCCAAAACCAAAGATAAAGAGAAAATTTTAAAATCAGCCAGGGATAAAAGAAAGGTCTCCTACAAAGGAGAATCAATAAAAATAAGTTCAGACTATTCAGCAGAAACCATGCAGTCAAGAAGGCAATGGGATGACATATATAGAGCACTGAAGGAGAAAAATGCCAGCCAAGGATCCAGCAAATCTCTCTCTCAAATATGAAGGTGAAATTAAAACATTTACAGAGAAACACAAGCTTAGAAAATTTGCAAAAACCAAACCAAAGCTACAAGAAATACTAAACGAAATTGTTTGGTCAGAAAATCAATAATGTCAGATACCAGCACAACACAAGGTCACAGAACAGAACATCCTGATATCAACTCAAATAGAGAAATCACAAAAACAAATTAAGATTAATTTTAAAAAGAAAAAAGTGCTCAAAACGGAGAATCATTGAAGTCATTATGTAAAATGTCACAATACTCAAAAAGAAGGACTAAATACAGGAGGCATAGAGCTGACATGTAGAGAGGGAAACAAGGCGAGATAGGAGAATACAAGTTAGGTTTTTACTTAGAAAAATAGAGGTAAATATTAAGGTAACCACAAAGAGGTCTAACAATTCCATAACTCAAAATAAAAACCAGGAAAAACAAAATGACTCAGCAAACATAAATTCGACTACTATGAAAATGAGGAACACACAATTTACAAAGAAAAACGTCTCAGAACAAAAAAGTAAGTGGAAAAATGAAATTGTCAACACACACAAAAAGGCATCAAAATGACAGCACTAAACACGTACTTATCTATAATTACGCTGAATGTAAATGGACTAAATGCACCAATAAAGAGACAGAGAGTTTCAGACTGGATAAAGGAACAAGATCCGTCTATATGCTGCCTACAAGAGACACAACTTAGACTTAGAGAAACAAACAAACTAAACTCAAAGGATGGAAAAAATATATATCAGGAAAACAATAAGCAAAAAAGAGCAGGAGTAGCAATATTAATTTCTGACAAAATAGACTTTAAATAATATTAATTTCTGACAAAATAGACTTGACCAGGAAGATATAACCATATTAAATATTTATGCACCCAAAGACAGGGCTGCAAAATACATAAAACAAACTTTAACAGAACTGAAAAGTGAGATAGACACCTCCACAATTATAGTAGGAGACTTCAACACACCACTCAATAGAGACACGGAACACCTAATTGCTACAATCAACCAACTTTACCGCATAGACTTATGCAGAACACTCCACCCAACAGCTGCTAAGTATACTTTCTTTCTAGTGCCCATGGAACATTCTCTAGAATAGATCACATATTAGGTCATAAAACAAACCTTTGCAGAATCCAAAACATCGAAAGGTTACAAAGCACCTTCTCAGACCACAAGGCCATAAAGGTGGAAATCAATAACAGAAAAATAAGGGGAAAGAAATGAAATACTTGGAAACTGAACAATACCCTGCTCAAAAACCACTGGGTTATAGAAGACATTCAGGAGGGAATAAAGAAATTCATAGAAAGCAACGAGAATGAAAACACTTCCTATCAAAACCTATGGGACACAGCAAAAGCAGTGCTCAGAGGGCAATTTATATCGATAAATGCACACACACATAAAGAAGAAAGAGCCAAAATCCGAGAACTGTCCCTACAACTTGAACAAATAGAAAGCGCACAACACAAGCATCCATCAGGCACCAGAAGAAAACAGATAATAAAAATTAGAGCTGAACTAAATGAATTAGAGAACAGAAAAACAATTGAAAGAATTAACAAAGCCAAAAGCTGGTTCTTTGAAAAAATTAACAAAATTGATAAACCATTGGCCAGACTGACCAAAGAAATACAGGAAAGGAAACAAATAACCTGAATAAGAAAGGAGAAGGGCCACATCACAACAGACCTAACTGAAATTAAAAGAATCATATCAGATTATTATGAAAAATTGTACTCTAACAAATTTGCAAACCTAGAAGAAATGGATGAATTCCTAGAAAAACATTACCTACCTAAACTAACACAATCAGAAGTAGAACAACTAAATAGACCCATAACGAAAAAAGAGATTGAAACGGGAATCAAAAAACTCCCAACAAAAAAAAGCCCTTGCCCGGACGGCTTCACTGCAGAGTTCTACCAAACTTTCAGAAAAGAGTTAACACCCCTACTACTAAAGGTATTTCAAAGCACACAAAATATTGGAATACTACTTAACTCATTCTATGAAGCCACCATATCCCTGATACCAAAACCAAGTAAAGACATCACAAAAAAAGAAAATTACAGACCTATATCCCTGATGAACATAGATGCAAAAATCCTCAACAAAATTCTAGCCAATAGAGTTCAACAACATATCAAAAAAAAAAAAAATACACCACGACCAAGTGGGATTTACACCAGGTATGCAAGGCTGGTTTAATATTAGAAAAACCATTAATGTAATCCACCATATAAATAAAACAAAAGACAAAAACCACATGATCTTATCAATTGATGCAGAAAAGGCTTTTGACAAAGTCCAACACCCATTCATGATAAAAACTCTCAGCAAAATAGGAATTGAAGGAAAATTCCTCAACATAATAAAGGGCATCTATACAAACCCAACAGCCAACATCATTCTAAATGGAGAGAGTCTGAAGGCATTTCCCTTGAGAACGGGAACCAGACAAGGATGCCCTTTATCACCGCTCTTATTCAACATTGTGCTGGAGGTTCTAGCCAGAGCAATTAGGCTAGACAAAGAAATAAAGGGCATCTGGATTGGCAAGGAAGAAGTAAAATTATCTCTATTTGTAGATGACATGATCTTCTACACAGAAAACCCTAAGGAATCCTCCAGAAAACTACTGAAACTAATAGAAGAGTTCAGCAGAGTATCGGGATACAAGATAAACATACAAATATCAGTTGGATTTCTCTACACCAACAAAAAGTACATCAAAGAGGAAATCACCAAATCAATGCCATTTACAGTAGCACCCAAGAAGATAAAATACTTAGGAATAAATCTTTTCAAAGATGTAAAAGACCTATACAAAGAAAACTACAAGGTACTACTGCAAGAAACTAAAAGGGACCTACATAAGTGGAAAAAATACCTTGCTCAGGGATAGGAAGACTTAACATAGTAAAAATGTCTATTCTACCAAAAGCCATCTATACATACAATGCACTTCCGATCCAAATTCCAATGACATTTTTTAATGTGATGGAGAAACAAATCATCAACTTCATATGGAAGGGAAAGAAGCCCCAGATAAATAAAGCATTACTGAAAAAGAAGAAGAAAGTGGGAGGCCTCAGTCTACCTGATTTTAGAACATATTATACAGCCACAATAATCAAAACAGCCTGGTACTGGTAAAACAACAGGCACATAGACCAACGGAACAAAATTGAGAACCCAGATATAAATCCATCCACATACGAGCAGCTGATATTTGACAAAGACCCAGTGTCAGTTAATTGGGGAAAAGATAATCTTTTTAACAAATGGTGCTGGCATAACTGGATATCCATTTGCAAAAAAATGAAACAGGACCCATACCTCACACCATGCACGAAAACTAACTCCAAATGGATCAAAGAACTAAACATGAATTCTAAAACGATAAAGATCATGGAACAAAAAATAGGGACAACGTTAGGAGCCCTGATACAAGGCATAAACAGAATACAAAACATTACCAAAAATGACGAAGAGAAACCAGATAACTGGGAGCTCCTAAAAATCAAACACCTATGCTCATCTAAAGACTTCACCAAAAGAGGAAAAACACCACCTACAGATTGGGAAAAAATTTTCAGCTATGACTTCTCCGACCAGCGCCTGATCTCTAAAATCTATATGATTCTGTTAAAGCTCAACCACAAAAAGACAAATAACCCAATCAAAAAGTGGGCAAAGGATATGAACACGCACTTCACTAAAGAAAATATTCAGGCAGCTAAGAGATACATGAGAAAATGCTCTCGATCATTAGCCATTAGAGAAGTGCAAATTCAAACTACGATGAGATTCCATCTCACTCCAACAAGTCTGGCATTAATCCAAAAAACACAAAATAATAAATGTTGGAGAGGCTGCGGAGAAACTGGAACTCTTATACACTGCTGGTGGGAATGTAAAATGGTACAACCACTTTGGAAATCTATCTGGCATTTTCTTAAAAAATTAGAAATAGAACTACCATACAACCCAGAAATCCCACTCCTCGGAATATACCCTAGAGAAATAAGAGCCTTTACGTGAACAGATATATGCACACCCATGTTTATTGCAGCACTGTTTACGATAGCAAAACCTGGAAACAACCAAGGTGTCCGTCAATAGATGAATGGTTAAATAAATTATGGTATATTCACACAATAGAATGCTATGCATTGATAAAGAACGGCGACGAATCTGTGAAACATTTCATAACATGGAGGAACCTGGAAGGCATTACGCTGAGTGAACTTAGATGCAAAAGGACAAATATTGTATAAGACCGCTATTATAATATCTTGAGAAATAGTATAAACTGAGAAGAACACATACTTTTGTGGTTACGAGAGGGGGGAGGGAGGGGGTGGGAGATGGTTATTTACTGATTACCTAGTAGATAAGAACTACTTTAGGTGAAGGGAAGGACAACACTCAATACAGGGAAGTTCATCTCAACTGGACTGGACCAAAACCAAAGAAGTTTCTGGGATAAGCTGAATGCTTTGAAGGTCAGCAGAGAAAGGGCGGGGATTTGGGGACTATGGCTTAAAGGGACTTCTAAATCAATTGGCAAAATAAATTCTATTATGAAAACATTCTGCATCCCACTTTGAAGTGTGGCGTCTGGGGTCTTAAAAGCTAACAAGTGGCCATCTAAGATGCATCAGTTGGTCTCAACCCACCTGGATCAAAGGAGAATGAAGAACACCAAGGTCACACGATAACTATGAGCCCAAGAGACAGAAAGGGCCACATGAACTACAGACTTACATCATCCTGATACCAGAAGAACTAGATGGTGCCTGGCCACAACCGATGACTGCCCTGACAGGGAGCACAACAGACAACCCCTGAGGGAGCAGGAGATCAGTGGGATGCAGACCCCAAATTCTCATAAAAAGACCAGACTTAATGGTCTGACTGAGAATAGAAGAATCCCGGCGGTCATGGTCCCCAAACCTTCTCTTGGCCCATGGCAGGAATCATTCCCGAAGACAACTCATCAGACATGGAAGGGATTGGACAATGGGTTGGACAGAGATGCTGATGAAGAGTGAGCTACTTGTATCAGGTGGACACTTGAGACTGTGTTGGCATCCCCTGTCTGGAGGGGAGATGGGAAGGTAGAGAGGGTTAGAAACTGGCAAAACGGTCACGAAAGGAGAGACTGGCAGGAGGGAGCGGGCTGGCTCATTGGGGGAGAGTAAATGGGAGTATGTAGTAAGGTGTATATAAGCTTATATGTGAGAGACTGACTTGATTTTTAAACTTTCACTTAAAGCACAATAAAAATTATTTTAAAAAAATCTATCACGCTACAGTTTATATGTATCCCTGTATATTCAGACAGCTTTGAGTACTGCATCTACATATAGAAAATATGTGACGCCTGAGATGTCAATGGTAATTACCATTGTATTTGTAGAGTTGTCTAATTTTATTATCTAGACATTTATTCCAAATTACAAGTGATTTGCCATATGCAGGGAGTGTTGATACTCTTTTTCCCATAAGGGCATATGGTATAAACAAAAGTCAAACAATAAATGATGAATATTATTGCTTTTGTAATATTAGAAAACATTCAGTTATTTGAATAAGAACTTTAATTCCAGTGTTTTTCTTGAGAAGGCTTTAAATCAGAGGGGCAATTGGGAAAGTATACCCATCTGTTAATATTTCCCAATTTCACACACTCTACAAAAATCACAGGACCAGGATACTATCGATAACTCAATTAGAATATGCTTTCTAATTGCCAGATAGAATTTTTCCCTACTTTTTTCCCTTAATTACTTAAACTTAAATGAAAATATGTTTTTCTAAGAGAAGAATATTTTAGGAACGCTCTCAGATTAAAGGAACCCACTTTTCATAACAAAGAATGACTATGTTTGCAATTGTGCACAAAATTGCACACTTGCTACAGTTTTATCAGGTTGTTCATAAGAGACTCAAAGGAGTTAATTAAAATAAAAGGAAGGAAGGAAAAGTAATCTCTTATGGAGGCTGGTGTTGAGGATCTACCAATTCCATATAATAATAATAAGCTAAAAATTGTAAATTGTTTTGAATACAAATCTGAGGGGACATTATTCCAACAGATAACTAGAAATGATTTAAACACTATATGACACGTCAACAAGATTCTGATTCTTCACTACCCTCAATCTTTATGAGTAATTCTTCTGATCAGAGGTTTTATCTCAAACAGGAAACATTTTCTGGACTCCATTATGCAATATATTAAAATTCGGTTAGCTAGATTGTTGCCCAACCACGTACTTGAGAACAAATATTTGTGTTGTTAGTTACCATCAGTTGGTTGTGACTCAGCGACATCACGTACAACAGAAAGAAACACAGCCTGTCTTTCCCCATTCACAAAATCACCGCTATGTTTGAGCCCATTTTTGCAGCTGCTGTGTCAATCCATCTAGTTGAGAATCTTCTTTTTCTCTGACCCTCTACTTTTCCAAGCATGATGTCCTTCTCAAGGTACTGGCCCCACCTGATAACATGTCCAAAGCACGTGAGATAATGTGTCACCATGCTTGCTTCTAAGGGGCATTCTGGCTGAACTTCTTCCAAGAAGGATTTGTTCATTCTTCTGTCAGTCCGTGGTATTCTTTGCCAACACCATAATTCAAAGTCATCAGTTCTTCTTTGATCTTCCTTATTCATCGTCCTTCTTTCGCCTGCATATGAGGCGAGCTAAAATACTATGGCTTGGGTCAGACACATCTTGGTCTTTAAAGTAACATCTTTGCTTTTGAACACTTTAAAGAGGTCTTTTGCAGCAGTTTTCCTAGTACAATGCATCCTTTGATTTCTTGACTGCTGTTTCTGTGGGCATTGATTGTGAATCCAAGTAAAATGAAATCCTTGACAACTTCAATCTTTTCTCCATTTATCATGATACTGCTAATTGGTCCAGTTGTGAAGAGTTTTGGATTTGGGTTTTTTTGTTGTTGTTTTTTATTTTGAGGTGTAATCCATACTGAAGGCTCTAGTCTTCGATATTCATCAGTAAGTGCTTGAAGTCCTCTTGGCTTTCAGCAAGCAAGGTCACGTCCTCTGCATATCACAGGTTGTTAATGATTCTTCCTCCAATCCAGATGTCACATTCTTCTTAATGTACTCCATCTTCTTGGATTATTTGCTCAGCATACAGATTCAATGAATATGGCGAAAGGATATGACCCTGATATACACCTTTTCTGATTTTAAACCTTGCTGAACCCCCTTGTTCTGTCTGAACAACTGCCTCTTGGTCCACGTACAGTTTCCTTATAAGCACAATTCAGTGTTCTGGAATTCCCGTTCTTTGTAGTGTTATCCAAATTTGTTATGATCTACACAGCAACGATAACCCTTGTTTTATGTCCTCTTCTTAGTCCAGTTTGAATTTCTGGCAGTTCCCATAATGTACTGTCGCCACTGCTTTTGAATGATCTTCAGCAAAATTTTACTTGTGTGTGATATTAATGATATTGTTTGAAAATTTCCACTTTCTGTGGGATCACCGTTCGTTGGAATGGGCACTTTTGTCTGGCCAGGTAGCTGTCTTCCAAATTTCTTGGCATAGACAGGTGAACACCTCTAGTACTGCATCCATTTGTTGAAACAACTCAATTGGTAGCTCTTAATTCCTAGACCCTTTTTTTCTTAATGCCTTCAGTGCAGCTTGGACTTCTTCCTTCACTACCATTGGTTCTTGGCTATATCCTGTCTCCTAAAATGGTTGATCATTGACCAATTCTTTTTGGTACAGTGGCTCTGTGTATTCCTTCCATCTTCTTTTGATGCTTCCTCCATTGTTCAGTATTTTCCCAGCGGAATCCTTCAATATTGCAACTCAAGGCTTGAATTTATTCTGCAGTTCTTTCAGCTTGAGAAATGCTGAGTGTGTTCTTTCCATTTGGTTTCTAATACCATGTCTTTGTACATTTCCCTATAATACTTTACTATGTCTTCTCAATTTTTTTTTTCTCAAGCCACCCTTTGAAATCTTCTGTTCAACTATTTTACTTCGTCATTCCTTCCATTCGCTTTAGCTACTCAAAATTCAAGAGCAAGTTTCAGAGTCTCTTCTGACATCCATTTTGGTCTTTCCTTTTTAATGACCTTTTGCATTCTTCGTGTCTGATGTCCTTAATGTCATTCCACAACTTGTCTGGTCTTCAGTCATTAGTGTTCAGTGCATCAAATCTATTCTTGGAATGGTGTCTAAATTCAGGTGGGATACTCAAGGTGGTATTTTGCTCTTGTGGATTTGATCTAATTTTCTTCAGCTTCAACGTGAACTTACATATGAGCAGTTGATGATCTGTTCTGAAGTCGGCCCCTTGCCTTGTTCTGACTGATGATATTGAGCTTTTCCATTGCCTCTTTCTACAGATGGAGTCAATTTGATTCCTGTGCAATCTGTCTGGTGAGATCCATGTGTATCGTTGCAATTTATGTTATTGAAAAAAAGATAATTGCTGTGAAGAAGTTGTTGGTCTTGCAAAACTCTATCACAGGATCTCTGGTGTCATTTCTATCACCAAAGCCACATATTCCAACTATTGATCAATCCTTCTTCTTTGTTTCCAACTTTCGCATTTCATTCACCAGTAATTACCAGTATGTTTGATCAATTTTAGATTTGGAAATCCGTAAAAATCTTCAATTTCCTCATCTTTGGCCTTAGTGGTTGATTCTTAAATTCGAATAATTGTCGTATTAGCTGGTCTTCCTTGTAGGCACGTCGATATTTTTCTATTACTGACAGCATTGTACTTCAGGATAGATCTTGAAATGTTCTTTTTGACAATGAATGTGATGCTGTTCCTCTTCAATTTGTCTTTCTTGGCATAGTAGACCATACGATTGCCTTAACCCAAACGGCAACTACTAGTCCTTTTCAGCTATCTAATGCCTAGGATATTGATCTTTATACGTTTCATACAATTTTTGTTGACTTTCAATTTCCCTAGATTCATACTTCATAAATTCCATGCTGATTATTAGTGGATGCTTGCAGCTGGTTCTTCTAATTCTGAGTCATGCCATACCAGCAAATGAAGGTCCTAAAAGCTTGACTCCATCTACATCATTAAGGTCGAGTGTACCTTGAGGAGGCAGCTTTTCCCCAGTCATACTCTGAGTGCCTTCCAACCTGAGGGGCTTCCAACCTTCCAGCATTATATTAGACAATGTTCAGCTGCTATTCATAAGTTTTTCACTGTCTAATTTTTTATTTCACAAGTAGTTATTTAGGATGACACAAGCCTAGTAGAAGGAGAAGCCTAGTGGTATGATTATCAATATGATAGCAATTTTTACAACTTACCAAAACAGCTTTTCTCTTGATAAATTACGAGCATTTTGTGAGCAAAGAGAACATTTTGCTCAGAATTGCCTGCCAAATGGCTTGATGTAGATCACTCAGTCAGTAAAATGTTTGTTAAATGAATCAACAAATAGATGGAAGAATTTTGAACTCAGATGACACTGTCTCTGTGAATTTCAATGACTCTGCGTACCTGAATCTAAAAGTTCCACCCAACCTCCTTTGCCAACAGAAGCATCCCTCTTCCTCTACCTCATGAGATTGGTCATGCATTGTTTAGAACTCACTGATTACCTCACCTGAAGTAGTTGCCTTTAAAATTCTTCTTATGAGTGTATTTACCACTCCTAGACTGTCTTTTAGTGTATAACATGTATCAGGTCTGCCATTATCCATGGGATGAAAAATTCTTACTTAGAAGGAGAGCATAGGTATTAAAAGTTTTACAATATTTTGCTCATTAATTTGATCATAAATATGAAAAATTATTTTGAAATGGATTCTCATAACAAAAGTCAGGGAAGGAAACACATGATTTTACACTGAGCTCATTGTATTAAAATGAGTGCATTTATCAGAAACCCTGGATTCACTAGGCCACCTTAAGTAGGTAGGAAGGATTCTAGTGGATTTATCAGGTGGTTAATAATCTGATGACTCAAGGGTAACCTACAACAAAAGAAGTAAAATGTCATAAACACCTCAATATACAGATTAAATTGATGAGATATATTTGTTAGAATGCATTCATCACGTTCAAGCTATTCATTAACCTCAAAATTATGTTCCCAACCAGGTGGCTATTATAATGCAAAGGCAAATCTGTTAGAGGTCTGACTGTAATTGTTTCAGCTGTGTGATGGAGAGGCAGGTTTTGGAGGTCTGATACTGCTCTACTTATTAAACAGAGCCTTCACCTACCCACAGTACAGACCGGAGGGCTGAGGCTTAATCCATGCCACCTAGCACCATGCGAAAGCGATCTGAGGATAATGGTGCCTACCAGTCTTTACGGATATAAGCATTGGGTGCCTAAGGCACAGCTGCAGAGTCCACCCAACAGAGCACTGTAGAGAACAGAGACGCTACATCCTCACTGACAGTTGGGGGAAAGCTGTCAGCACCCTACTCTCCTCAGGGTGCGACCCCCTGCCGCTACCAGAAACCAGTGTATACAACCATCACCACTACTCCTCTAAGATAGTAGGTGAGAGCTTAAACCACACAGTAGGTGGCTGACTGTCAGGACACCTGAGCTGATTCTATTAAAGAATAATGAATGGACTCATAGGCTTATTTACCTGGTAACAGTTCTAACCATCTGGTAACAGGACATTAGTGCTTGAAGGGCTCCAATGACCAAGTTAGCATACTCTAGTAGCCTATCTGAGTATATCGAAACAAAGCAAAACAAAAAGGACACTGTCAGCAAACATAAAATAAATTATTAGAACAACTTATAGATGGCTCAGAGACAGCAGTCAATATCAAATCACATAAAGAAGCAGACCATGATTGCTTCTACAAACTCCCAAAATAGAGAATCAAGGTCTCTCCCAGAGGAAGATGTATCCTGGAATTGGCAGATGTAGAATACAGAGGATTAGCATACCGAACACTTCAAGACTTCAGGGACAACATCAGGAATGAAATCAGGCAATGTACAAAAAAAGCCAAGGAACACACAGATAAAGCAGTTGAAGATATTAAAAAGATTATTCAAGAACATAATGAAAAATTTAATAGGCTGCAAGAATCCATAGAGAGACAGCATTCAGAAACCCAAAAGATTAACAATAAAATTACAGAATTAGACAAATCAATAGGAAGTCAGAGAAGCAGAATTGAGGAATTGAAATGCAGAATTGTGGAGATGGCGGATAAGGCACTTGGCACCAATGTACTTAAAGAAAAATCAGATAAAAGAATTTAGAAAAATGAAGAAACACTAAGAATCAAGTAGGACTCTATCAAGAACAATTTGTGTGTGATTAGAATTCCAGAAGAGGAAGGGAGAACAGAAAATACAGAGAAAATTATTGAAGATTTGTTGGCAGAAAACTTCCCTGACATGGCGGAAAATGAAAGGTTATCTATCCAAGATGCTCATTGAACCACGTAAAAGGCAGATCCCAAAAGAAAATCACCAAAACATGTTATCATCAAAATTGCAAAACCAAAGATAAGAGAAAATTTTAAGAGCAGCCAGGGATAAATGAAAAGTTACCTACGAAGTAGAATGAATACGAATAAGTTCCAACTACTCGGCAGAAAACATGCAGGCAAGAAGGCAATGGGATGACATACACACAGCACTGAAGGAGAAAAATTGCTAGCCAAGAATCATATATCCAACAAACCTCTCTCTCAAATATGAAGGGGAAATTAAGTTATTTAGAAATAAACACAAGCTTAGAGAATTTGCAAAAAACAAACCAAAACTACAAGAAGTACTTAAGGGAATTCTCTGGATAGGAAGCCAATAATATCAGATATCAACACAACACAAGGCCACAGAACAGAGCATCCTGATATCAACTAAGATAGGGAAATCACAAAAATGAAATAAGATTTTTAAAAATGCTCAAAACGTGGAATCACTGACATCATTATGTAAAAGATGACAATAATCAATAAAGAGGGATGAAATGCAGCAGGCATAAACCTTCCATATGGAGAGGAAATCAAAGCAATGTAGGGAGATACAAAGTAGGTTCATACTTAGAAAAACAGGGGTAGATATTAAGGTAACCACAAATAAGACTAACAATCCCAAACTTCAAAATAAAAACCAAGGTAAACATAAAGACTCAGCAAAAAGAAATTCATCTACAACGAAAAAGACGAACACACAATTTACAACGAAAAAGTTCTCAGCACAAAAAAGTAAGTGGAAAATGAAACTGTCAACAATACAGAAAAATGCATCAAAATGACAGCACTAAATTCATACCTCTCTATAATTACCCTGAAGGTAAATGGACTAAATGCACCAATAAAGAGACAGAGAGTCATAGATTGGATAAAAAAACATAATTCAGCTATATGCTGTCTACAAGAGACACACCGTAGACTTAGAGACACAAACTAAAACACAAAGGATGGAAAAAATACATCAAGCAAACAACAATCAAAAACAAGCAGGAGTGGCAATATTAATTTCTGACTAAATAGACTTTAAAGTTAAATCCACCACAAAGGATAAGGAAAGACACTATCTAATGATTAAAGGGACAATTTACTAGGCAGATATAACCATATTAAATACATATGCACGCAATGACAGGGCTGCAAGATACATAAAACAAACTCTAACAGCATTGAAAAGTGAGATAGACAGCTCTGGAATTATAGTAGGAGACTTCAACACACCACATTTGGTGAAGGATAGGACATCCAGTAAGAAGCTCAGTAAAGACACAGAAGATCTAAATGCCACAATCAACGAACTTGACCTCATAGACATACAGAAAACTCCACCCAACAGCTGCAAAGTATACTTTCTTTTCTAGTGCACATGAAATATTGTCTAGAATAGACCACATACGAGGTCATAAAGCAAGCCTTAGCAGAATCCAAAACATCAAAATATTACAAAGCATCTTTTCAGACCATAAGGCCATAAAAGTAGAAGACAAAAACAGAAAAAGCAGGGAAAAGAAATCAAATACTTGGAAATGGAACAATACCCTGCTCCAAAAAGACTGGATTATAGAAGACATTAAGGAGGGAATAAACAAACTCATAGAATCCAATGAGAATGAAAACACTTCCTATCAGAACCTTTGGGATACAGCAAAAGCAGTGCTCAGAGGTCAATTGATGTCAATAAATGAACACATACAAAAAGAAGAAAGGGCCAAAATCAAAGAACTGTCCCTACAACTTGGACACAAATAAAGAGAGTAAAAAAAGAAACCCTCAGGAACCAGAAGAAAACAAATAATAAAAATTAGAGCAGCATTAAATGAATTAGAGAACAGAAAACAATTGAAAGAGTTAACAAACAAAAAGCTGATTATTTGAAAAAATTAACAAAGTTGGTAAACCATTGGCTAGGCTGACAAAAGAAAAACAGGAAACAAATAACCCAAATGAGAAATGAGATGGGTGATATTACAACAGACCCAGATGAAATTAAAAGAATCATATCAGATTACTATGAAAAACTGTACTCTAACAAATTGGAAAACCTGGAAGAAATGGGTGAACTCCTAGAAACACACTATCTACCTAAACTAACACAAACACAGGTAGAACAGCTAAGTTGACAGATAACAAAAGAAGAGATTGAAAAGATAATGAAAAAACTCCCAACAAAAAATGTCCTGGCTCTGACAGCTTCACTGCACACTTCTACCAGACTTTCAGAGAAGAGGTTACTCCACTACTACTAAAGGTATTTCAGACCATAGAAGAGGACGGAATACTCCCAAACTCATTCTATGAAGCCAGCATATCCCTGATACCAAAATGAGCTGAAGACACCACAAAAAAGAAAATTACAGACCTATGTCCCTCATGAACTGATACTCAACAATCCTCAACAAAATTCTAGCCAAGAGAATTCAACAACATGTCAAAAAAATAATTCACCATGACCAAGTGGGATTCATACCAGGTATGCAGGGATGGTTCAACATCAGAAAAACAATTAATGTAATCCACCACATAAATAAAAAAAAAGACAAGAATCACATGATTTTATCAATTGATGCAGAAAAGGCATTTGACAAAGTTCAATACCCACTCAGGATAAAAACTCTCAGCAAAATAGGAATAGAAGGAAAATTCCTCAACGTAATAAAGGGCATTTATACAAAGCCAACAGCCACCATCATCCTAAATGGAGTGAGCCTGAGAGTAATCCCCTAGAGAACAGAAACCAGACAAGGATGAGACTTACCACCAGTCTTATTCAACATTGGGCTGGAAGTCCTAGCCAGAGCAATTAGGCTACAAAAAGAAAATAAAGGGCATCCAGATTGGAAAGGAAGAAGTAAAAGTAACTCTATTTGCAGATGACATGATCTTATACACAGAAAAACCTAAAAAATCCTCAAGAAAAATACTGAAACTGATAGAAGGGTTCAGCAGAGTATTGGGATACAAGATAAACATACAAAAATCAATTGAATTCCGTCACACACACCACACACCAACAAAAAGAACATCAGAGAAGAAATCACTAAATCAAAACCATTTACAGTAGCCCCCGACAAGATAAAATACTTAGGAATAAATCCAACCAGAGACGTAAAAGACCTACACAAAGAAAACTACAAGACACTACTGCAAGAAACCCAAAAAGACTTTCATAAGTGGAAAAACATACCTTGCTCATGGATAGGAAGACTTAACATTGTAAAAATGTCTGTTCTCCCAAAAGCTATCTATAGATACAATGCAATTCTGACCCAAATTCCAACAACATTTTTTAATAAGATGGAGAAAGAAATCACAAACTTCATATGGAAGAGAAGAAGGCCCTGGATAAGTAAAGCATTGCTGAAAAAGAAGAACAAAGTGGGAGGCCTCACTCTACCTAATGACAGTCAAAACAGCCTGGTACTTGTACAAAAACAGATACATAGACCAATGGAACAGAATGGAGAATCCCAACATAAATACATCCACATGTGAGCAGCTGATATTTAACAAAGACCCAAACTCAGTTAAATGGAGAAAAGACACTCCGTTTAGCCAATGGTGCTGGCATAACTGGATATCCATCTGCAAAAAAAAAAAAAAAAAAAAGAAAGAAAGAAGACCCGTATCTCACACCATCCACAGAGAGAAAAAATTAACTCAAAATGCCTCAAAGTCCTAAATATCAAGTCAAAAATGATAAAGATCATGGGAGAAAAAATAGGGACAATGCTACGAGCCCTAATGCATGGTATAAACTGTAAACCAAACATTACTAACAATGTAGAAGAGAAACTAGATAACTGCGAGCTCCCCAAAATCAAACACCTATGCTCATCCAAAGACTTCACCAAAAGAGTAAAAAGATTACCTACAGACTGGGAAAAAGTTTTTAGCTATGATGTATTTATCTGATCAGCATCTGATCTCTAAAATCTACGTGGTACTGCAAAACTCGACTACAAAAAGCCAAATAACCCGATTAAAATGGACAAAAGATATCAGCAGGTACTTCACTAAAGAAGACATTCAGATAGCTAACAGACACATGAGGAAATGCTCGTAATCATTAGCCATTAGAGAAATGCAAATCCAAACTACATTGGGATTCCATTTCACTCCAACAAGGTTGGTATTAATCCAAAAAACACAAAACAATAAATGTTGGAGAGGTTGTGCAGAGACTGGAACACTTCTACACTGCTGGTGAGAATGTAAAACGGTACAACCACTTTGGAAGTCGATTTGGCACTTATTTAAAAAACTAGAATTAGAAATACCATACCATCCAGCAATCCCACTCCTTGGACTATATCCTACAGAAATAGCAAAAAGATGGAAGCGACCAAGGTGTCCATCAACAGATGGGGGATCATGACCACTGGGGTCCTTCCAGTCTCAGTCAGACCATTAAGTCTGGTCTTATGAGAATTTGGGGTTTGCATCCCACTGATCTCCTGCTCCCTAAGGGGTTCTCTGTTGTGTTCCCTGTCAGGGCAGTCATTGGTTGTAGCCGGGCACCATCTAGTTCTTCTGGTCTCAGGCTGATGTAGTCTCTGGTTCATGTGGCCCTTTCTGTCTCTTGGGCTCATAATCACCTTGTGTCCTTGGTGTTCTTCATTCTCCTTTGATGAAGGTGGGCTGAGACCAATTGATGCATCTTAGATGGCTGCTTTCTAGCGTTTAAGACCCCAGACGTCACTCTTCAAAGTGGGATGCAGAATGTTTTCTTAATAGATTTTATTATGCCATTTGGCTTAGATGTCCCCTGAAACCATGGTCCCCAAACCACTGCCCCTGCTACGCTGAACTTCAAAACATTCAGTTTATTCAGGAAACTTCTTTGCTTTTGGTTTAGTCCAATTGTGCTGACCTCCCCTCTATTCTGTGCTGTCTTTCCCTTCACCTAAAGTAGTTCTTATATACTATCTAATTAGTGAATGCCCCTCTCTCCCCCTCCCCCTCCCCCCTCTCATAACCACAAAAGAGTGTTTTCTTCTCAGTTTAAACTATTTCTCAAGTTCTTATAATAGTGGTCTTATACAATATTTGTCCTTTTGCAACTTGCTATTTTCACTCGGCATGATGCCTTCCAGTTTCTTCCATGTTATGAAATGTTTCACAGATTCCTCACTGTTCTTTATCGATGCGTACTGTTCCATTGTGTGACTATACCATAATTTATTTATCCATTCATCTGTTGATAGGCACCTTGGTTGCTTCCATCTTTTCACTATTGTAAACAGTGCTGCAATAAACATGGGAGTGCATATATCTGTTCATGTAAAGGCTCTTATTTCTCTAGGCTTTTTAAGGAAGCGCCAAATGGATTTCCAAAGTGGTTGTACCATTTTACGTTCCCACCTGCAGCGTATAAGGGTTCCAATCTCTCCACAGCCTCTCCAACATTTATTGTTTTGTGTTTTTTGGATTGATGCCAGCCTTGCTGGAGTGAGATGGAATCTCGTTGTAGTTTTGGTTTGCATTTCTCTAATGGCTAATGATCATGAGAATTTCCTCATGTTGTTAGCTACCTGAATGTCTTCTTTAGTGAAGCGTCTTTTGCCCATTTTTTTAATTGGGTTGTTTGTGTTTTTCAGTTGAGTTTTTACACTGTCATGTAGATTTTAGAGAACAGGTGTTGATCAGAAATGTCATAGCTAAAAACGTTTTCTCAATCTGTAGGTAATCTTTTTACTTTTTTGAAGTCTTTGGATGAGTGTAGGTGTTTGATTTTTAGGAGCTCCCAGTTATCTACTTCGTCTTCTGCATTTTTAGTAATGTTTTGTGTACTGTTTCTCTTAACGTTGTCCCTATTTTTTCTTTCATGATCTCTGTCGTTTTAGATTTTATACATAGGTCTTTGATCTGTTTTGAGCTTGTTCTTGTACATGGAGTGAGGTATGGGTTTTGGTTCATTTTTTTGCAGATGGATATCCAGTTATGCTGGCACCGTTTTTAAAAAGACTGTCTTGTTCCCATTTAACTGTTTTCAGGCCTTTGTCAAATATCAACTGCTCATGTATGGATGGATTTATGTCCGGATTCTCAATTCGGTTCCGTTGGTCTAAGTATCTGCTTTTGTACAAGTACCAAGCTGTTTTGACTACTGTGGCAGTATAATAGGTCCTAAAATCAGGTAGAGTAAGGCCTCCCACTTTGTTCTTCTTTTTCATTAATGCTTTGCTTATCCGAGGCCTCTTTCCTTTCCTTATGAAGTTGGGGATTTGTTTTTCCATTTTATTAAAGAATGTCATGGAATTTGGATTGGAATTGCATTAAATACATAGATCACTTTGGGCAGCATAGACATTTTTATAATTTTAAGGCTTCCTGTCCATGAGCAAGGTAGGTTTTTCCACTTAAGTAGGTCTCTTTTGGTTTCTTGCAGAAGTGTTTTGCAGTTTTCTTTGTAAAGGTCTCTTACATCTCTGGTAAGATTTATTCCTAAGTATTTTATCTTCTTGGGGGCTGCTGTAAATGGTATTGATTTGGTGATTTCCTCTTTGAAGTTCTTTTTGTAGGTGTAGAGGAATCCAACTGATTTTTGTATGTCTATTTGTATCCCGATACTCTGCTGAACTCTTCTATTAGTTTCAGTAGTTTTCTGGAGGATTCCTTAGGGTTTTCTGTGTAGAAGATCATGTCGTCTGAAAATAGATATAATTTTTCTTCTTCCTTGCCAATCCGGATGCCCTTTGTTTCTTTGTCTAGCCTAATTGCTCTGGCTAGAACCTCTAGCACAATGTTGAATAACAGCAGTGATAAAGGGCATCCTTGTCTGGTTCCCGATCTCAATGGGAATGTTTTCAGGCTCTCTCCATTTAGGGTGATGTTGGCTGTTGGCTTTGTATACATGCCCTTTATTATGTTGAGGAATTTTCCTTCAATTCCTATTTTGCTGAGAGTTTTTATCCTGAATGGGTGTTGAATTTGTCAAATGCCTTTTCTGCATCAGTTCATAAAATCATGTGATTCTTGTCTTTTATTTATTTATGTCGTGGATTACATTAACTGTTTTTCTAATGTTGAACCCTCATACCTGGTATGAATCCCACTTGGTCATGGTGAATTATTTTTTTGACATGTTGTTGAATTCTATTGGCTAGAATTTTGTTGAGGATTGTTGCGTATCAGTTCATGTGGGACATAGGTCTGTAATTTTCTTTTTTAGGTGTCTTCAGCTCATTTTGGTATCAGGGATATGCTGGCTTCATAGAATGAGTTTGGGAGTATTTTTTCCTCTTCTATGGTCTGAAATACCTTTAGTAGTAGTGGAGTAACCTCTTCTCTGAAAGTCTGGTAGAACCGTGCAGTGAAGCTGTCAGAGCCAGGACATTTTTTGTTGGGAGTTTTTTGATTATCTTTTTAATCTCTTCTTTTGTTATCTGTCAATTTAGCTATTCTATCTGTGTTTGTGTTAGTTTAGGTAGATAGTGTGTTTCTAGGAGTTCACCCATTTCTTCCAGGTTTTCCAATTTGTTAGAGTACAATTTTTCATACTAATCTGATACGATCCTTTTAATTTCAGTTGGGTCTGTTGTAATATCACCCATCTCAATTCTTATTCAGCTTATTTGTTTCCTCTCCTGTTTTACTTTGGTGAGTTTGGCCTATGGTTTATCAATTTTTTTTGATTTTTTCAAAGAACCAACTTTTGGTCTTGTTAATTCTTTCAATTGTTTTTCTGTTTTCTATTTCATTTAGTTCAGCTCTAATTTTTATTAAATGTTTTCTTCTGGTGCTTGAGGGTTTCTTTTGTTGTTTTCTTTATATTTATTCAAGTTGTAGGGATAATTCTTAGATTTTGGCCCTTTCTTCTTTTTTGTATGTGTGCATTTATTGATATAAATTGACCTCTGAGCACTGCTTTCACTGCGTCCCAAAGGTTCTGATAGGAAGTGTTTTCATTCTCATGGAATTCTATGCAATCCTTTATTTCATCCTTAATGTCTTCTATAATCCAATCTTTTCTGAGCGGGGTATTGTTCAGTTTCCAAGTGTTTGATTTCTTTTCCCTGTTTGTTCTGTTATTGATTTCCACTTTTATAACGTTATGGTCAGAGAAGATGCTTTGTAATATTTACACGTTTTGGATTCTTCTAAGGCTTGCTTTATGACCTAATATGTGGTCTATTCTAGAGAATGTTCCATGTGCACTAGAAAAGAAAGTATACTTGTTTGCTGTAGGTCTATGAAGTCATGTTGGTTGATTGTGGCATTTAAATCTTCTGCGTCTTTATTGATCTTCGTTCTGGATGTCCTGTCCTTTCCTGAAAGTGATGTGTTGAAGTCTCCTACTATTATTGTGGAGCTGTCTATCTCACTCTTCAATGCTGATAGAGTTTGTTTTATGTATCTTTTAGCCCTATCATTGGGTGCATAAACATTAAATATGGTTATATCTTCTTTTTATAAAAAAATAATTTTAATGATTATATAGTGTCGTTTGTTACCCTTTATGATGGACTTAACTTTAAAGCCTGTTTGTCAGAAATTAATATTGCCACTCCTGCTCTTTTTTGATTGTTGTTTGCTTGATGTATTTTTTCCATTCTTTGAGTTTTAGTTTGTTTGTGTCTCGAAGTTTAAGGTGTCTCTTGTAGGCAGCATACAGACAGATTGTGTTTTTTAATCCATTCTGCCACTCTCTGTCTCTTTATTGGTACATTTAGTCCGTTTATATTCAGCGTGCTTATGGATGTGTATGAATTTAATGTTATCATTTTGATGTCTTTCTGTGTGTGTTATTAACAGTTTCTTTTTCCCACTTAATTTTATGTGCTGAGTAGATTATATATAGTCCCTTCCTCATACTCTTTGTTGTTGATTTTGTTTCTGCTGTGTGTTTTTTCTTGTATTTTATTTTGATGAGTAGAATACTTTGTCTCCTTTTGGTTACCTTATTATTTACCCCTGTTGTTGTTAGGTGATGTCGAGTTGGTTCCGACTCATAGTGACCCTATGCACAACAGAACAAAACACAGCCCGGTCCCACGCCATCCTCACAATAGTTGTTATGCTTGAGCTCATTGTTGCAGCCACTGTGTCAATCCACCTTTTTGAGGGTCTTCCTCTTTTCCACTGACCCTGTGCTCTGCCAAGCATGACGTCCTTCTCCAGGGACTCATCCGTCCTGACAACATGTCCAAAGTTTGTAAGACGCAGTCTCACCATTCTTGCCTCTAAGGAGCATTCTGGCCACACTTCTTCCAAGATAGATGTGTTCGTTCTTTTGGCAGTCCATGGTATATTCAATATTCTTTGCCAACACCACAATTCAAAAGTGTCAACTCTTCTTCGGTCTTCCTTATTCATTGTCCACCTTTCACATGCATATGATGCGAATGAAAATACCATGGCTTGGGTCAGGCGCACCTTAGTGTTCAGGGTGACATCTTTGCTCTTCAACACTTTGAAGAGGTCCTTTGCAGCAGATTTGCCCAATGCAATGCGTGTTTTGATTTCTTGACTGCTGCTTCCGTGGCTGTTGATTGTGGATCCAAGTAAAATGAAATCCTTGACAACTTCAACCTTTTCTCTGTTTATCATAATGTTGCTCATTGGTCCAGTTGTGAGGATTTTTGTTTTCTTTATGTTGAGGTGTAATCCATACTGAAGGCTGTGGTCTTTGATCTTCATTAGTAAGTGCTTCAAGTCCTCTTCACTTTCAGCAAGCAAGGTTGTATCATCTGCCTAATGCAGATTGCTAATGAGTCTTCCTCAAATCCTGATGCCCCGTTCTTCTTCATATAGTCCAGCTTCTCGGATTATTTGTTCAGCATACAGATTAAGTTTTCCCCTAGTTTCCTAAATTTAAACCTTACTTTCACTTCTTTGTATCGCCGTATCGTCCTTTCCATATGGAAGATCTATGATTACATTTCTTAGTCCCTCTTACTTTTTTAATGTTGAGTTTTTTTTTATCTTGCTTTTTTTTTTCTCTGTCTGGGTTGACTTCTGATTGCTCTGTCCAGTGTTCTAGTCTTGGGTTGATGCCTGATATTATTGATTTTCTAACAAAAGAGCTCCCTTTAGTATTTCTCATATTTTTTTTTTTTACAAATTCCCTAAACTTCTATTTATCTAGATACGTCCTACTTTCCCCTTTGTATTTAAGGGACAGATTTGCTGGATATATGATTTTTGGTTGGCAATTTTTTTCCTTCAATTTTTTTAAATAAGTCATCCCATTGCCTTCTTGCCTGCATGGTTTCTGCATAGTAGTCTGAGCTTATTCTTATTGACTCTCCTTTGTAGGTGACTTTTTGTCTATTAAAATACTCTCTCTATCTGTGGCTTTGGCAAGTTGGATTATAATATCTCTTGGCGACTATCTTTTAACATCTACCTTATGTGGAATTTGATAAGCATCTTAGATAGATATCTTCTCATCTTTCACAATATCAGGGAAGTTTTCTGCCAAAAAACAACAATTCTCTCCACATATTTTCTGTTATCCCTCCCTGTTCTCATTCTTCAGTCCCTCGCAGGTTATTTCTCTTGATAGAGTCCCACATGATTCTTAAAGATTCTTCATTTTTTAAAATTCTTTTATTCGATTTTTCCTCAAATATGTTACTGCCAAGTGATTTATCTTCAAGTTGAGAAATTATGGCTCCTACTTGCTCAATTCTGCTCCTCCGGTTTTCTGTTGAGTTGTGTAATTCTGTAATTTTTTTGTTAATCTTCTGAATTTCTGATTGCTGTCTGTCTATGGATTTTTCCAGCTTATTAAATTTTTCATTATGTTTCTGAATGATCTTTTTAATTTCTTCGATTATTTTATCTGTGTGTTTCTTGGCTTGTTCTGCGTATTGTCTCATTTCCTTCCTGATGTCTTGAAGAGTTCTGTATATTAATCTTTTGTATTCTGCCTCTGGTAATTCCAGGATTGCACTTTTATCTAGAAGATCCCTGGATTCTTTGTTTTGAGAGCTTATTGAGGTGATCATGGTCTGTTTCTTTATGTGACTTGATATTGACTGTTGTCTCTGAGCCATCTATGAGTTATTATATTAGTTTATTCCTGCTTACTGTATCGTAGCCTCTTGCTTTGTTTTGTTTTGTTTTGATATGCCCAAATGGGTTGGCTGAGTGAGCTAGCTTGATTATTTTCACCTTTGGAACACTGTCGTCCTGTCCTCAGATGGAAAGAGCTGTTATCAGTTATATCATTCTAGGAGTCCATTCACTTTTCTTGTATGGATTCAGCTCAGGTGTCCAGGTAGCTGATCATGAAGTGTGTGGTACAGGCTCTGTCCTACAGTCTTAGAGGGGCAGTGGTAATTGGTGTATATACCAATATCGGATTGCAGCAGGGGGTCACACTCTGAAAAAGGCGTGGGGCTGAGAGCTGACTCCCAAGTGTCTCTGAGGAAAGCGCGTCCCTGTTCCCTAGAGTGCGCAGGTGGGTGGGTTCTTCAGACAGACCATGGGCTCCTAATATTTTTGGTTGTAAAGACTGGGAGGTACCAGTTATCCTTGGACCCCTGTAGTGGGTGGCTGAGTGACCTGAGTGGAGCTATCAGTCCTTAGGCCCATCATGTGGGTAGGTGAGGACCCTGTTTAACGGGCAAAGCAATGCTAAACATCACCCACCTTTCCGCCGCACAGCTGAAATGGTTAGAGTCTGCCAACAAGGGCCTAGTCTCCTGAAATAGGCCCACACAGGTCCATGCAGAGGGGAAAGGTGCTCAAAGTCCACGGACTGTTTATGCCTGGACAGGGGCCACTTCTGTGCTGAGCTCCCCTGGTTAGTGGAGCTGGCAAATTATCTTTTCCCCCAATTGCAAATTTTTTCCTTCTCCATGGCTGGGAGGATGGCTCTAGGCACTCAACAGTGCCTATCTCAGGCCCAGAGAATTCAGCCCCTGAAGCTGGCTTGTGAGTGGGGGGCGCGGTGAAACATACGGAAGTACTTAGCTTTTGCTGAGAGTGCCATTCTTCTCTGGTTCTGAAGGTATGAGTAGGCTGTGTGGCTGGCTGCTTCTCCCTAAGGAAACTGTGGCAAAATGCTAGTACCAACCTAGTGCCGCCACTCTGGAATGATGCCTGAGGGCTTTCCGAGATTCAGGCCCAGTAACTCCTCTCTACTTCTGTACTGTCTCTTCTTCCCCCTTCCCCTCTGTTCTTTTTCTAAACTTGCCTTTGAAGCTCAGGGCTTCTAGCTTGTCATAAATATACTTGTTTCACTTTTTTTGGGGGGGTCTTTGTTGTATAGAGGGTTTGCCGCCAGCGTAAACAAAATCTTTTCAATGCTCTAAAACTAAGAGAAATAGATCACAAATACTAAACATGCAGTGGTAAAATTATAGGTATATGTTTTCACAGTTCTGAAATTGTATATATTTACTAGGTTTAGACAAATAAAGAAGTGAATTTTAATAATGGGATTCCCTGGTTGGTGCAAATGGTTAACATTCTCAGCTGCCAACTGAAAAGCATATGTTCAAAACTTTCACATTTCTAATGAAGACAATTCTTTACAAATTTGATCAAAATTTCACCTTTTATAAGAAAGTGGGTTTCTTATTTTATTACTCATATAATATGAAGTAAGGATGAATATTAAGCAACTTATTAATGGATATAAATATTACATAGAAGTCACCATCTTAGGTCCTCTGTGGGATGCAAGGATGAATATAACTCTTCTCAAGAGAGATCTGCTAGGGAGAGGAGTGAGCAGGTTACTGAGAAATGCAAGGGCCCCTTCCAGATTTCCCTTATGGTCTATAATATAGCAGAGATGTGGCCTGACTTTGTCTGGTTTCCAGAAGATCAGTACACAGTCTTTGCTGAGGTTAAAAATATTTCCACATCTTTTGAAGGTTTCTGACGTTCTACTTTTCATGTCCTGAAAAACTGCCTTTAAGCCATTATAAAATAAAGTATGATTAGTGTGAATGTTGCTAGTTGTTGGAAGGTATAAAACGATTTTACATTTTATTCTTCACAACAGAAATTTTACTCTCTAAAATCAAAAGGAGATAGCTGTCAAGATTTTAATAGAATTGATAAACTATTACTACATTCAAAATAGCATTTGAATACTTGGGAACAAGCTAAGTAGGTTAGGAAAATGAAAGAAGTTTTTTCTTAACTTTTCTGGATATCCATTTGGATAAGTGGACTTATGGAGAAGATAACTGTGAGACGGAACTACAAGGGAATGAAACATTTTTTCCCAAAACCTTAATAACTCAGTGTCATGGGTTGAATTGTGTACCCTAATAATACGTGTCAAATTGATTAGACCATGATTCCCAGTATTGTGTGGTTGTCCTTCATCTGGTGATTGTAATTTTATGTTAAAAACTATTAGGGTAGGATTATAACACCCTTACCCAGGTCACATCCCTGATCCAATGTAAAGGGAGTTTCCCTGGGGTATGGCCTACACCACCTTTTATCTTACAGGAGATAAAAGGAAGGGAAACAAGCAGAAAATGTGGGACCTCATACCACCAAGATAATAGTACCAGGAGCAGAGCGAGTCCTTTGGATCTGGGGTCCATCCATGGAGAAGCTCCTATCTGGGGAAAGATTGATGCCCTGAATTTGGACTTTTACCCTACTTCACTGTGAAGAAATAAATTTCTCTTTGTTAAAGCCCATCCACTTGTGTTATTTCTGTTGCAGCAACATTATACTAAGACACTCAGGAAGATAATTTCATGGAAAATGCAATGAGCCGTAATCCAGAGACAGAGTTGATAAGATAAAAGGCTAGCAGTCACTTTTCAAATTGTGCTTCAGTCAAAATGAAAAATAAATACATTATGCCTCTTTCAGTTCAAAAATAAAAATGTTTTTATTTAAATACATGCATGTACATTTTTAGGAAGCCATACAGAAGTGGAACATTAAAGATCGTGATGGAATAAGAAGACAAACCAGTGAGTAATTGAAACTTTTGTATTTTTTAAATAATTGGGTTACTTATTCTGTCTTGTAGTAATTGTATTTAGTGTACTCATATGGTCTTGGCAATTAGACCCATAAATCTTAGGGTTAAAAATTTAAATATATTACTTGTAATAAGGCAACTGATTTCTTATATCCTAAAAAAAATAATGAGTTGTTACTTCAGGCTTCTAAGTTTGACTTTTACTTTTTGGTAAGTTAAAGTAACCCATTTCTTTTTCTAGGAGATAGATTGTCTAATAAATTATCTGAGTGAAAAGAAAGGGCTATGTAATTCTTATGACTGTTTCAACAAAATTGTAATCAGAGTTTGCGTAAATAGACATAAAATGACAATTATTTTATTCATTGTCTCCCAAAGATGTGCTTTGTTGTGTGAAGATTTCCTATCTACTACTGTATTTTTAATATAAAATAACTAATAAATGTGTATTAAAAGAATGCCAACAAGATCTTAAAAATAAGAAAAAAATTGCATGGATTATACAGGATATTTTAGAATATTAGATGCTGATCATGATGAATTATATCTTTCATCTCTTCCCCTTAATACTTTTTTTGTCTAAATGGGATTAAAAGAAGAAAAATTGAAGAGAGAGAGAGAGAAATGAACAACTACACAGTGGTCACAGTGCTTGAAATCTCCTTTACAACTGTATGCATTCCCAGATTTCTGGGTGCAATTATCACCAGGGATAAGACCACGTCCTATAACAACTGTGCAGCTCAAGTCTTCTTTATTTTCATGAGGGTGACAGAATTTTACCTTCTGACAGCCATGTCCTATGACTTCTATGTGGCCATCTGCAAGCCCCTGCATTACACGAGCACCATGAACAGGAAACTCTGCTCCTTGCTTGTGTCATGTGTGTGGCTGAGAGGGTTTCTGACCATATTCCCACCCCTTATGCTTCTTCCCCCCCAGATTACTGTGCTTCCAAAGTCATTGATCACTTTGCATGTGACTATTTTCCCCTCTTACAACTACCTTGCTCAAATACATGGCTCCTAGAAGTAATTGGTTTTTACTTGGCTTTGGTTTCTTTGTTATTCACTTTGGCATTAATGATTTTGTCCTACATGTGTGTCATCAGGACTATTCTGAGAATCCGATCTTCCAGTAAGAGAAAAAAAAACTTTCTCCACTTGTTCCTCCCACATGACTGTCAATGACTGTCATTTCCATCTCTTATGGAAGCTGCATCTTCATGTATGCCAATCCCTCTGCAAAAGAAAGGCATCATTGACCAAAGGAGTTTCTATTCTCAACACCTCTGGTGTCCCCATGCAGAACCCCTTCATTTATTCCCTGAGGAACCAGGAAGTAAAACAAGTCTTTGAAAACTTCCTCCAGAAGGTAGTGTTTTCTACAAATTTGGAGCTGTTTTTTTTTTTTTTTTTTTTTTTTTAGCAAAAATACAGATACATGTGGTTGACATGAGTTGGAATCGACTCCACGCCAACAGTTTTTTTGGGGGGAGGGCGTATAAAGAACAATGAAATGTAAACCTGAAATTCATAGATGTTTGTACAGGTATGCTTGTTCTTTTAGAGTCTCTTTACCTGTCACATCATTTGATCTGATATTTTGCAAATCCTTCAGTTTAACTGCTGTGCCTGAGTTTGTCCAATGCAGTGCCTATTAACATATTTGAAAATATGGTAAAGTTTATTTCTCCTACTGAATTTTCTGAAAACCTTACATTTTCCTTGAAGGCACACTGTAACTAAGATGGAGTAAAGTTGTTTTAATTCTGTTTATTTTCTCAGCTCTTAAAAGACACAGTTATTATTGCTTCGTACTTCAAATGTAGTGTTTCAAATGTATGTAATTTCTTGTGTATTTTCAAGGTGAATATTGATAGTGTTTTCAGTAATGTTTATAGAATTTCCACGCTCTGTGTCATTATTCATTAAATTCAGTTCAATACATACTATTGTGTTGCACTTTGAATACAGAGCTTTATACTTTGTGAAATTTAATGTATATTTTCTGCATAAATATTGATCATGAGATTAAGTAATTTTTATAAAATTTTCATGTTTTTAGAACTTCTTAGGAGATATTCATAGTTTTTCTAAAACATGCAAAGTAAATGCACTAAAACTAAAACACATTTCACTTCTATTTTTCTGTAAATTATAAAAGTTCCCCATTGCGAACTACAAAAATAAATTTAGGCTACACTATGATTATTTTGGAAAGCCTGGTGGCGTACTCGTTAAGTGCTATGGCTGCTAACCGAGAGGTCAGCAATTCGAATCTGCCAGGCACTCCTTGGAAACTCTATGGGGCAGTTCTACTCTGTCCTATAGGGTCGCTATGAGTCGGAATCGACTTGATGGCAGCGGGTTTTGATTTTATGATTCTTTTAATTATATGAACCCCACAAGTTATATGAACAGTGTTGTGATAATGATTTATCTGGCTTAAAATATAAAACATTAATTAATGACTATATTTTAGAAGCATTACAATCTCAAATTTTCTTTTCTTGTTCTCCCAAATTATGTTGACTAGAAAATTTTGTTTAACAGACTTCATTGTTAAATTGTAGACTACTTACAAAGTGAAGCATTTGAAAAAAAAAAAACTTGAAGTACTTGTCAAATCATGAAAAGTATTGTTATGCAGATTTTTAGTATAATTAAAAAATATTTTGGTCTTTATATGTATCTATATCCTTTTAAGATCTGGAACACAGTGCGTTCCAATATGAGAAATGAACATGGTGACTTCTCTCTGAGGAATTTAAAACCTGTAAGTCTTGGTGGTACCTTACATTTGTCTGTGATTTAAACAGTCTCAGAGATCTTTTACATATCCCTTTTATTCATGTATTTATTCATCTCTTTATTCCCAAATTTCAGTATCTACATAGGAAATGATTCAGTGATGGAAAAGAATGGCTTTTGTGCTTGTTCATTTCCAGTGTAACAAAAAAAAAGTAAGTTGATGATTATAATCCAATCGTATATAAATTCTATAATATCTCTAAGAAGAATACACTGTACAGGCACATGAAAATATTAAGGTTACAAATATAATAGGCTTGCCCACATCATTCAGAATTTGGAAACAACATTACAGCAATAAGGAAGGTACAATCATTGTTATTTTTATGTATTAGGATTACAGTCATGATAGAGACAGTAGATAAAGAGAAAAATTTGCTGCATTGCAAAGCCTTGTGTAACTAGACATTCCATTAATAACTAACATTTAGTTAATACTTAAAAATATTATACAATGACCAAGTTTAAAAGCTTAATTATTTTTGCAGACTCCTATGGGTGGTTTTTTTTATGACATAGTGGGTTCCTTGGGTGGTACAAACTGTAAATGCTGCACTCAACTGCTAAACAAAAGGCTGGAGATTCGAGTCCACCCAAAGCTGCTTCAGAAGAAAGGCTTGGAAATCTACTTCCAAAATATGATCCATATTGAAAACCCTATGAAGCACATTTCGATTTTTAGGCACACGGGGTTGCCATTGACTGCACAGCAAGTTCTTTTTTTTTTTTTTAACGACATATGTAGTAATCATTCTACGTGACTACACCTTATGTTTTTAAACTTGATTTGCATCTGGCATGGCGGAACAATAGCTGTCATTCTGAGCAAACTAAGTAAACGACAGTCTTTGCAACTATAGACAAAAATAAAAATACTTATCCATGTATGTAGATTTGGGGTTCCATCTGAAATTGAGTTAAATTTGGTGTATTCATAATTATAATTATTTAATACATTGTAAGCAATAAGGTACTTTTTTCTGCTTAAATAAATAATGACTGTTATTGAAGCACTGAGTTATGATACCTAACTTTCAATTTACCATCAATAAGAACTTAAGAAAGTTAGGCACGTTAGCTTTTCCAACTTCAGTGTCCTCATTTTTTTTAAATAAAGTTGAAAATACTTCAGTTTTTATGCCATATGCTTACTGCGGAAACCCTGGTGGCGTAGTGGTTAAGTGCTACACCTGCGAACCAAAGAGTTGGCAGTTCAAATCTGCCAGGTGCTCCTTGGAAACTCTAGGGGGCAGTTCTACTCTGTCGTACAGGGTCGCTATGAGTCAGGATTGACTCGACGGCTCGGCTCTAGGTTTGTTTTTTTTACGTTTACCGTGAGATAAAATTATAAAAGATATTCATAGATTATTTTTTAAAGTAAGAAACGTTATTCAAATGTAACACTAGTGTTTAAGAATCCGACAGTATGAAGGGCTTAGGTTTTGCTCCAAATCTATGACTTTGTTTATATGTGAAATAATATATATATATAATTTTTTTAGGCACTCCAATCTATCGTGCACAGGTGATATTTCTTTCCCAGCTCTTAATTTCATATCATGTAAAGCCATTACTTGCTAGTCACATTGAGTTAATCTGGTCAATTTAAAAATATCAGCTTCATATTCGACTAGCTTCGGTCGGGCATTGAAATTTGGTTGGAGTCTTGGGCTCCTTTCATTGCCTCTTCTCTACTCAGAGATAGTTCGTAATTGGGACAAAGGCAGAAGACAGATGGAAAAGGACAAACACCTTTTATTTATCTGGTGCTCCTTTAAATCTCTTTTGATTAACATTGGATCTTTGTGGGAGGGTGTCTAAATGCAGATACTCCTATATGGTGCATATGAGTAAATTCAATGGACTTCACACAAATTGCGGTGCTACAACCAATCCCTCACCAGTATACACAACATAGAAAATTGCATTGGTGTTCCTTAATCCGGAAGCAGCTAAACTTGAAAGGGTACTTGCAAAATGCCTAAAGTGTGATTATCTTTTCTGATGTTTAATTGATCTAAGGGAAACCTGCACATTCTTGGTTTAACAAGTAATGATTGTAATGACTACTTCACTTCTGCTCACTCTCTGTGCCCAAGTATTTCTCTGAAATTCTTTCTCTTCTACTCAAATTGAGAGGGCAGAGCAGCAAATACGGTGTGATATACCAAACCATCGTAAAGAGAAGCCTGTCATTCTCAGAAGCACTGCATATTCATGTATCTGGTTCTCTAAGACCTGTTATACTTGACCTTGAGAGTCATTGTCAGGTTGCAACATTCACAGAAAATGGAGGGAAAATCGTTTCTAAGCTGATGATGACATGGCTCCATTAATCTTTCTCTTTTAGCAAACTCCACTGTATACGGAATAATGAGAGATTCTAGATAATGGTTTCTGGTAGCAGAATCTGTCCAACTGCCAGTTATTTAGCTCTGTAATGGTTGCTTGACCCCCAAATTATCTTGATTGTAGGGTGTTATAAATTGAATTGTGTCTGCCCCAAACTATCTGTTGCAAGTCCTAACCCCTCTACCCGTGGTTATAATTCCATATGGGAATGTGTTTTTTCGTTGTGTTAATAATGTAGCAAAAACAAACAAACAAACAAAAAACATTGCCATTGAGTCTATTCTGACTCATAGCAACCCTATATGAAAAAGTAGAACTGCTTCACGTGGTTTCCAAGGAGTGGCTGGTGGATTCAAACTGCCAACTTTTTGGTTAGCAACGGAACTCTTAACCACTGCACCACCAGGTTTTCCAATAATGTAGGATGTGTCTTAAATCAATCCCTTTTGAGATATAAAAGAGCAGATTAAGCCAGGGATAACAAGCATAGTTGGGAGAAGGTAGATACCATGCCACTTCAAGATCACCAAGGAACCAAGGAACAGAAGCTGAAAAGAGACAAGGACCTACCCCTCGAAGAGACACAGATAGAACGCCTTCCTCCAGAGCTGGTGCCCTGAATTCAAACTTCTGTCTAGCCTCCTAAAATGTGAGAAAATAAATGTGTTTTTTAATGTCATCCACTTATTGTATTTCTGTTATAGCAGGACAAGATAATTAAGACACGAGGGTTAAGCATTTGATTTTTGTAGCTTTGGAAAGTCAACCACAATGCCAACACAGAAGAAAATTTTCTTAGCATTCTCTTACAAAGGCATGAAAACAGCTTGGCACTATTTCCATTTTTCATATCTTTGTAAGTTAATACAGTAGAGGAACCAGCTTCCAAGTTCAGATGAATGAGGAAATACACTTAAGTGAATTTTCTCATGAAAATTATGGTTTATGACAGTACACTAGGCCAAGGAATGGTATACCATCCCGTTGATTAATTAAAAAGACATCTAGAACTGTTTCTTAAACTCGCTCAGCCTCAGATGCATTGGCTCAGTTGTTTATCCTCAGGGTAGATCTGAAAATGTAGATAACAAGTGTATTCACTCTCAGTTAGTTCAGGACAATCTTTGCACAGAAACAATAGGAAAGCAAAAATAATAATAAATTTTATTGAAGATATTGGAAAGTAAAAAAAAAACAAAGTATTTTAGGATTAAAATACAATATATTAAAGAATTCAGAATGATAATCCCAGCAAAGGAGGTCACTTTTCCCTGCCCTTAATGGAAGAGGTAGCTGAACAGATAAATCAGGAAATCATTCCTAGCAGGTTAGAGAAGAAAAACTGGAGTGTAGGACTTGCCATATTTGTGAAGCTAGAAAACTTTTATACTTTCAAAGTTTATCTAAAAGGTTAAGCCGTAGAAATAAGAGTGGGGAGAAGATAGCCTTTACCCTAAAGAAAAGCTTCAAAGTACGTCAAGTCATGGATTTAGATTAATATGCCTTTGAATATTAGTGTCCCTAATCATCTGCTAGAAAAAAGCATAAAATCTCTGTGGGAAGATATCATTGCTCTAAACACCACTATATTTCTATAACTTTGTCACACAACTCCTATCTATCAGAAACAATACCCTGGCACATGAGCAGATAACGCAATATAAATAAAATCAAACAAAGCTAACAATAAAAACAGAGGAAGAGTGGCTATATAAAATAGACTCAAAAGGCACAAATGTTAAATTAGCTATGGTTAATATATTCAAAAGATCACAGTAAGAATTGTAATTTTGATTCAAGTTCTTAGAATTACTGAGGAAAAAAATCTGATATTTAAAGTTCTTCTTAATAACTCAGTGGAGGAGTTTAAGAGCAGATTAACACAGCCAAAGAAAGAGGTAGTGTACTGGAACAGAACTCAGAGGAGTGAATATTTGAGAAATACTAAAGGAAAACTAGAGAAGAGGGTAAGAGACAAAGAGAATAAGGTGAGAACTTCTACCAGATGGATTAATGGGGTTCCAGAAAGAGAAAAGAAAAAAAAAAAGGAGAGGCAATTTTTGAAGTTATAAACCAAAAAAAAAAAAAAATCTGTTACCCTTGAGTCGATATTGACTCATAGCGACCCTAGACAGAGTAGAACTGCCCCATAGGGTTTCCAAGGAGCTGCTTTGGATTTGAACTGCCAACTTTTTCGTTAGCAGCCAAGCTCTTTTTTTTTCCCTTGTTTTTTGTTTTAATTATTTTGTTGTTGTTGTCATTGGGAATATACATAGCAAAACATACACCAATTCAACAGTTTCTACATGTACAACTCAGTGACATTGATTACATTTTTCAAGTTGTGCAACCATTCTCACCCTCATTTTCTGGGTTCTTCCTCCCCCATCAGCATAAACTCACTGTTCCCTAAGATTCCTATCTAATCTTTGGAGTTGTTGTTGTCATTATAGATCTTTTTTTTATTGTGCTATAGGTTTACAGAGCAAATTAGCTTCTCATTAAACAATTAATACACATATTGTTTTGTGACATTGATTGCCAACCCCACGACATGTCAACACTGTCCACTTCTCAATCTTGAGTTCTCTATTTCTGTTCCTCTCTGTCAGACCAGTCAGTGTGCTCTTTTTTTGTGAGTTAGAATTTTGTTCTACATTTATCTCCAGCTCTGTCCAGGAGCCTCTATTGTGATCCCTATCAGAGCAGCTGGTCTAGGTAGCTGAGCACCATCTAGTTGTGTTGAACTCAGTCTGGTGGAGGTCGTGGTACTTGTGGTCCATTAGTCCTTTGGACTAATCTTTCCCTTGTGTCTTTCGTTCTCTTCATTCTCTCTTGACCAGAGAAGTGTCTTAGATAGCCGCTCACAGGTTTCTAAGACCCAAGAGGTTGCTCCCCAAAGTAGAATATAGAACATTTTCTTTATAAATCATGTTATGCCAATTGAGCTAGATGTCCCCTGAGACTATGGTCCCCAGCCCTTAGCCCAGTAATTCCGTTCCTCTGGGAGTTTGAATGTGTCTACGAAGCTTCCATGGCCTTGCCTTGGTCAAGTTGTGCTGACTTTCCTAGCATTGTGTACTATCTGACCCTTCACCAAATTTACCACTTACCTATTGTTTAGTGATTTTCCCTCCCCACTCTTCTCCTTCATAAACATCATAGTTTCTTTCTGTGTGTAAACCTTTCCATGAGTTTTTCTAACAGTGATCTCATACAGTATTTGTCCTTTCATGATTGAATTTCACTCAGCATAATGTCCTCCAGATTCATCCATGTTGTAAGATGTTTCACAGATTCATCATTGTTCTTTATTATTGCATAGTATTTCATTTGTGTATGTACCATAGTTTGTTCATCCATTCTTCCATTAATGGGCACTTAGGTTGTGTCCATCTTTTTCCTATTGTTAATAATGTTGCAATGAACATGGGTGCACATATGTCTGTTTGTATGATGGCTCTTATTTGTCTAGGATATATTCCTAGAAGTGGGATAGCTGGATCATGTAGTATTTCTATCTCTAGTTTTTTAAGGAAGCCACCATATCTTTTTCCTAAATGGTTGTACCATTTTGCATTCCCACCTGCAGTGCATAAGAGTTCCAATCTCCCTGCAACCTCTGGAATATTTGTTAATTTCTGTTTTTTTTTTTTATTTGTGCCAGTAATGTTGGGGTGAGATGGTGTCTCATTGTAGTTTTCGTTTATGTTTCTCTAATGGCTAGCGATTGCAAATATTTTCTCATGTGTCTATTAGCCATGCGAATGTCTTCTTTAGAGAAGTATCTGTTCATATACTTTGTCCATGTTTTAATTGGTTTACTTGTCTTTTTGTTGTAGAGGTGCTGGATTTTCCTACAGAATTTAGAGATTGCAACTTTGTTGGACTCGTCATGGCCAATTTTTTTTCCAAGTCTGTAGGTTCTCATTTTACTGGGTTGGTGAAATCTTTTGATGAGCATAAATGTTTAATTTTTAGAAGATTCCAGTTACTAGCTTATCTTCTGGTGTTTGTGTATTGTTGGTTATGGTTTGTATGCCATTTATGCCATGTATCAGGGACTCTTGTGTTGACCTTTTTTCTTCTATGATCTTTATAGCTTTTGATTTCTTATTTAGGTCTTTGACCTATTTTGAATTAGTTTTTGTGTATGGTGTGAAGTATGGGTCCTGTTTCATTTTTTACAGATGGACATCTAGTTTTTCCAGCACTAATTGTTAGAAAGACTGTCTTTTCCCCATTTAGTGGACTTTGGGCCTCTGTTGAAGATCAGTTGACCATAGGTGGATGGATTTACATCTGCATACTTGATTCAATTCCATTGATTACTGTGTCTGTCATTGTACCAATACCAGGCTGTTTTGACTATTGTAGCTGTAGAGCAGTTTCTGAGGTCAAATAGTATGAGGCCTCCTGCTTTATTCTTCTTCTTCAATAGTGATTTACTTATCTGTGGCCTCTACCTTTCCAAATAAATTTAATGATTAGTTTTTCCATCTTGTTATAGAATGCTGTTGGACTGGCATTGCATTGTACTTGCAGATTGCTTTGGGTAGAACTGACATTTTCACAATGTTGAGTCTACCTATCCATGTACATGGTATGTTTTTGAATTTATGTAGGTCTCTTTTGGTTTCTTGCAGTAGGATTTTGTAGTTTTCTTTGTATATGTCCTATACATCCCTGGTTAGATTTATGCCTAAGCATTTTATTTTTTTAGGACTTATATTAAATTGTTTTGCTTTACTCATTTTCTTTTCCATGTTCTTTTTATTGGTGTTTAGGAATCCAACTTTTTTTGTATGTTTTTCTTGTATCCCGCTATACTGCTGAATTTTTCTATGAGTTCCAGTAGTTTTCTTGTGTATCTTTGAGGATGTTTGTGTACAGTATAATATCATCCTCAAATAGGGATAGTTTTACTTCTTCCTTGCCTATTTGTATGTCCTTTATTTCTTTTTCTTATTGCTGTAGGTAGGTCTTCTAGTACAATGTTTAATAGCAGTAGTGATAAAGCGCATCCTTGTTTTGTTCCTGTTCTCAGGGGGAATGTTTTCAGCCACTGTCTGTTGAGAATGATGTTGGCTGTTGGTTTTGTTTAGATGCCCTTTATTATGTTGAGAAATTTCCTTTTTAAACCTATTTTATTGAGAGTTTTTATCAGGTATGGGTGTCATACTATATCTAATGACTTTTCTGAGTCTACTGAGATGACCATGTGATTCTTTTGTTTTATTTATGTGGTGGATTACATTGACTGTTTCTCTAATGTTGAATCATTGTTGCATACCTGGTATGAATTCCACTTGGTCATGGTGTTGTTTTTTTTTTTTAATATGATGCTGAATTCTATTGGCTAGAATTTTGTGGAGAGTTTTTGCATCTATATTCATGAGAGATATTGGTCTGTAATTTTCCTTTTTTTGTGGTGTCTTTGCCTGATTTTGGTATCAGAGTTATGCTGTCTTCATAGAATCAGTTAGGAAGTATCCCTTCCTTTTGTATGTTCTGAAATAGTTTTAGTAGTACTACTGTGAATTCTTCTTTGAATGTTTGGTAGAATTCTCCAGTGAAGCCATCTGAGCCAAGGCTGTTTTTATTGGAAGTTTTTTTTTATTACCTTTTCGATCTCTTCTCGTTATAGGTCTGTCCAGATTTTAGACCTCAGTTTATGTTAGTTTAGGAAGATAGTGTGTTTCTAGAAATTTGTCCATTTCCTCTAGGTTTTCAAATTTGTTGGAGTATAGATTTCATAGTACTCTGTTATGAACCTTTTTATTTCAGTTAAATCTGTTGTAATGTCCCCTGTTTCATTTCTTCTTTGGGTTGTTTTTGTCTTCACCTGTTTTTCTTTTGTCAGTTTGACCAATGGTTTGTTGACTTTGTTGATCTTTTGATGGAACCAACTCTTGGTTTTGTTGCTTCTTTTTATTTTCTATTTCATTCACTTCTCTCTGATTTTTATCATTTCCTTTCTTTTCATGGCTGTGGACTTCTTCTGCTCTTCTCTTTCCGTTTGTCCAAGTTGTATAGCTAGTGTTTTGATTTTGTGCCTTTCTTCATTTTTGATGTGTGCATCTATCACTATTGACCTCTGAGCACTGCCTTTGCTGTGTCCCAAAGGTTTTGGTATGTTTCCTTTCTCATTTGAGACTTTGAATTTTTTTTAGTTCTGTCTTTGATACCTTTTATTACCCACTGGTTTTTAAGCAGGTTGTTATTTAGTTTCCATGTATTTGGGTTTTTTTCCTTGCTCTTCTTTTTATTAATTTCTACTTTTGTTGCTTTGTGATCAGAGAAGCTGCTTTGTATTATCTCAGTGTTTTGGGTTTTGTTTAAGGTTGTTTTGTGCCCTAAGATGAGATCTATTCAGGAGAACGTTTCATGTGCATTGGAAAATAACAGGTACCTTGCTGCTGTTGGGTGGATTGTTCCGTGTATGTGTATGAGGTCAAGTTGGTTGATTGTGGCCTTTAAATCTTTTGTATCTTTGTTGAGTTTCTTTTTAGATGTTTTGTCCTTTACCAAAACTGGTGTGTTAAAGACTCCTACTATTATTGTGAAACTGTCAATTTCTTTTCAGTGTTGTTGGAGTTTGTTTTATGTTTTTGAACCCATGTCATTGCTTGTGTAGATATTTATTATTGTTATGTCCTTATGGTGGCTTGTTCCTTTAATGATTATATAATGTCCTTCCTTATCTTTAATGATTTTTGTTTTAAAGTCTGTTATCTGAGATTTTTGTTGCCTCTCCTGCTCCTTTTTTGTTTGTCATTTGCCTACTATATTATTTTCCATCCTTTCACTTTTAATATATTTATATCTTCATTTCCAAGGTGTGCCTCTTGTAGACAGCATATTGATGAATTCTGTTTTTTTAACCCATTCTGTCACTCTCTGTATCTTTACAAGTACATTTAAGTCATTTACATTTAGTGTGATTATCGATAGGTATGAGTTTATTGCTGTCATTTTGTAGTTCTTTTGTGTGTATGTGTGTGTGGTGCAGATGTTTTCTTCACACCTCTTTCTCTCTGGTACTGAATTCCTTTTGTTTCTGGATTTTTTTCATGTCTTTCACTTTCGTAGATTTTATGTTTATTGAGTGTCTATGTTATCTAGTGCTGCTATAACAGAAATACCACAAATGGATGGCTTTAACAAACAGAAGTTTATTCTGTCACAGCCTAGTAGGCTAGAAGTCCAAATTCAGGGCATCAGCTCCAGAGAAAGACTTTCTGTCTTTCTGTTGGCTCTGGAGGGAAGTTCTTGTCAACAATCTTCCCTGGTCATGGAGCTTCTCAGCACAGGGACCCTGGGTCCAAAGGACACTCTCTGCTCCCGGTGCTGCTTTCACGGTGGTATGAGGTTGCCGTCTCTCTCTCTCTTTTATATCTCAAAAAAGATTGGCTTAAGACACAAACTCTTCCTAGAGATTGAGTCCTGCCTCATTAGCATAACTGCTACTAATACCATCTCATTAACTGATACTAATCTCATCTCATTAACAACACATAGGCAAATCACATCTAATGACAAAGTGGTGGACAATCACACAATACTGGGAATCATGACATAGCCAAGTTGGCATATTTTGGGAGGACACAATAGAATCCATGACACTGAGACTTTACCTTTTTCTTCTTTATTTTAATGAGTAGGTTTGTTAACTTTCTTTTTGGTTATCTTAATATTTACACCATCTTCCTAAGTTTAAACCAGTCTTTTATTACATGATATCTACTTGATTTCCTTTCCATTTGAAAATCCTGTACCTACGCTATTTATTCTCACTTTGATTGTGCTGATGTTGTTGTCATTTGCAGATTGACTTCCCTTGTTCCCTGTTGTAAATCTTACAGTTTTCTTTTGTCCTTTAGTGCTCATTAGCTAGGTTGGCACCTGGCTGATACTCTCCTGTGTCCTAGATTCAGGTTGTCGTCTGATGTCGTTGGTTCTCTAACTGAAGGACTCCTTTTCATAATGCTTGTAAGTTTGGTTTGGTTTTGACATATTCCCTTAATTTCTGTTTATCTGGAAATTTCCTAATTTCACCATCATATATGAGTGAGACTTTTGCAGGATGTATTATTCCCAGTTGACAAATTTTCTTTTAAGTTTTTTATATGTCATCCCATTGCCTTCTTGCCTGCATGGTTTCTGCCTAGTAATCAGAGATTAGTCTTATAGTGTCCCCTTTGTATGTGACTTTTCATTTTTCTCAACTGCTCTCTGGATTCTTTTTTTGGTTTTCGTTTCGGCAAGTATAATTGCGTTATGTTTTGGTGACTTTCTTTTGAAGTCTATTTTATATGTGCTTCTTTTGAGCTTCTTGGACGGTCAGCTTTTCATCTTTCATTATATTAGGGAAGGTTTCTGTCAGCAAGTCTTCAGTGATTCTCTCTGTGTTTTCCATTTTCTCCCCCTGTTCTGAAATTCCTGTCACTCACAAATTCTGATTGTACCCCACATGATTCTCAGGTTTTCTTTATTCTTTTTTCAGATTTTTCCTCAAACAAAGTGGTACCCAAGGATTTGTCTTCAGTTTCACTGATCTTGTGTTCCCTTGTTTCAAATTTGCTCCTAAAACCTTCTATTGCACTGCCCATTTCTAAAATTATTTTGTCTTCTGGATTTCTAATTGCTGTTTTTTGTATGATTTCTAATTGTTTATTGATTTTGACATTTTGCTCTTGTATTGTTTCCCCCAATTCTCCCTTTGCTTTGTGTTTTCCCTGATTTTTGCCTGTATTTTCCATGATTTTGTCCATTTTTTCCTTAGTTTTGTCTGCCTTTTCCTTCATCTCTTTCTTAATCTCTTGGAGAGTCCTGAATATTAAACTTTTGAATTCCCTATGAGGTAATTCCAGTGCCGTTACTTCTACCAGAGGTCATGTGGTGTTTTATTTTAGTTGCTTTTTGGACTCATCCTGTCCTATTGTTTTTAATATGTTTTGGTATTGTCTATTGTTTCCAGGACATTCTGGAATTATTTTCTTCATTTATTGATTGTTGCTTTGTTTGTTTCATCCTGTTTTTTGTTTTATTTGGTTATATCTGAGCAGGCAGGCTGGGTGTGTTTTGTTGCTTGTCTGTGGGCATACTTCTCACCACCTTGCCCAGGTGGGCAAGGCTGGTTGCTCAGCTATGATGCAGCTGGAAAGGTCCAGTAGGGAGGGGAGAGAGGGATGGATCTTTTGCAACATGAACTTGGGCTGACAGGGAAGTGCCGATGTGGTTCAGAGGTCCAGGGGTTTGCACTGTTGCCTCTCATGGGTACGGCACTTTGTGTGTGGTGTAGATAGGCAGGAGGCAAGGGGGGAATGCAATGTGTGGAACTAAGCAGGTGACAGAAAGAAGAGAAATAAGAGACAGAGAAACAGAATGAAAACAAAGCAAAAAATGGAGAGGCAAAAGAAAAAGAAGTAAATACAATGGCAGTGTGGTGGAATTCAGCAGGTGGGGCAGGGCATACCCAGGGAGGCCATATGCTGGTGACTTTCTAGTTGAGAGAGCCTAGCTCAGCCTGTTGAGAAGGTGCATGGGCAGTGCATGGGGCTAGGTGGACTGGAGAAAGGAAAGGAAAGAAGGGAAACAGAGAGGGGAAACAAAGCAACAACAAGAAAATAAATATGGTGCTGAAGGAGCCTGCTTTTGGGGGCAGGGTGGAAGCAGGGTGATGACAAGCTGATGTCTTTCTCACCGGCTGGTGTGGCATGACCTGTCAGGAAAGAGTGGAGGCAGTGCAGAGCCCAGGTGGAAGGAAGAAGGAAAGGGGAGAAGAAGAAAGAAAAAGAAAAAATATGGTGCTGAGGGAGCCAGCCTGTGGGAGTAGTGCAGACCCAGAGAGGCCGTGTGCCAAAGGCTCTCTGACCAAGTGGTGCAGCAAGCCTGTCAATAAGGAGGGGGCAGCTCACAGGGCTAGGTGGGCAGGAGAAAGAAAAAGAAGGAATGAAGAGAGACAAAAGAAACAACTACAAAAAGGAAAAAAAGCAAAAACAAATAAAAATTGTGCTGAGGAAGCCAGTTGGTGATGGTGATGCAGAACTGGCAGGCGGCGTGCCAGTGTCTCTCTAACCTAGTGGTGCATCACAACTCTTTGAGAGAGGGTGAGGGTGGCACACAAGGCTAGGTGTGTGGGAGAAAGGAAGAGGAGGTAGGCGCTGAGAGAAAAGAAACTGGAAAGAAAGAAAAGACCAAAGGAAACAAACTAAAACAATATTGTGATTAGGAAGCTGGCTGGTGGGGATAATGTAGGCCCAGGGAGGCTGTGTGCTGGTGGCTCCCTAGCAGAGTGGTGCAGTAAGGCTGTTAGAGAAGGAGCAGGGACACTATACAAGACTAGATGGGTGGGAAACAGGAAAGGAGGAAGACAGAGAGTAGAAACAAAAACAAAAAAATATGGTGCTGAGCTGGCCAATGGCAGCAGCATGGATCCAGGGCACTCTAGCCCAGTGGTGCAACACTACCCGTTAAGATGGGATGGGGGCAGCACATGGGTCTAGGTGGGTGGAAGATAGGGAAAGAAGGAAAAGATAGAGATAAATCTGAAAAAAAAAAATGGACTGAGAGACCTAGCCAGTGTGGGCAGCACAGAACTGGGGAGGCCATGTTGGCAGCTCTCTAGCTGAACAGTGTTATACGGCCCACCAAGAAGGGATGGGGACGGCACATGGGGCTATCTGGGTGGGAGAAAGCAAAGGAAGGTAGGGAGAGAGAGAGAAGCGGGAAGAAAATGTTGCTAAGAGACCTGGCCAGTGGGGGTGGCACAAAACTGAGGAAGATGTGCCAGTGGCTCTCCGGCCCAGCAGTGTGGCATAGCTTGTCAATGAAGGATGGGGACAGCAAAGGGGCTGGCAAGGTGGAAGAAAGAAAAGGAAGGAAAGGAGACAGAGAGAAGAAACAAAGAAAGGCAAAATAATAATAATAACAAAAATAATTGGCATTGAAGGAGCCAGCTGGTGGGGTCGGAGAGGACCTGGGCAGCAGTGAACTGGTGTCTCTCTATCCGAGTGACTCTAGCCCATTTGAAAATGGAGGAGGCCGCGTAGAGGGAAGAAGGGTGAGGGGTGGGAAAGCGTGTATCCCTGCTTTCTGAGTGCTCTAACTCCTGTTGGGAGCCCTAGGAAGTTGGCTTCCTGTACTCTCTCTCTGCATTCCTTGGTGGTTATAGTCCAAGATGGCGAATCTGTGCCATGTTAGCTGGTAGGGAACCTCCACTCCACAGTTCTCCTCATTCTCTGTTCTCTGTCAGTTTCTTATCCCATTCAGTGCCTGATCAAATTCTTTCCCTTCATTTTATGCTTAGAGTTCCAGGATTGACATTTGTGTCTGTTTTACTTAGTTTTTGGGGTCTTTGCTGCAGAGGGACAGCATGGTGCTTCTTCCATAGCACTATGTTGGCTTCTCTATCAGCATCTGTAGCTCTTAGCGACTGTGCCACCAGGGCTCCAAGAATTTTTCAAAACAAAACAATAAAACAAACAATGACAATAAAAGCAAAGAACTAGGCACTTTATAGGAAAACTACATGAAATTTCTTAGTGAGAAGATAGTTAATCATGTAACAACTTTTATACTTATGGAACAATTCAGACTGCTCATTTCATATTGTGAGAGCTATGGAAAGTTACGTCCCCACGTCCTTCCCTCATAAATAGTCCATTTCATCAATATTTTCAATTCCAGTGTCATAAAGTTTTCGAACAGTCCTCTTATGTGATAAGATCTATAAACTAAGAAGCAAAATCACCTCACTATTTTTTATATCAGATAAATGTATTTTCATTTTCTTTATCGTAAGGACATATATGTATTCTATTATTCTTATAATTAACTAAATTTTAGCTCCATTAATACTCCCTAGTGTATTGTATTGTATGTGTTTTATTTTGTTTGTTTCTCCTGCTCTCTATCTTCTTTCAAATTAAAGTGTAATTTGCCATTTTTTAAAAATGTTCGGGATGGAAACTTAGATCATCCATCAAGATGGATGAACTTTCAGCCTATTCCTCTGTTCTCATGTGTTTATTTAAGGCCATACAATTTCTTAGAATGTTAACTTGACCTGCATTTACAAATTTTGATACGTAATTTTATTATTTTCATTTCATTAAATTGTAAGTATTTTAATTCCTATTGTGATTTCATTTTCAACCTATACATTATTTATAAGTATATTGCCTAAATGTCCATGCATATTTGGATTTCTAGTTATCTTTGAATATAATTAAAAACACCCCATTTCATTTTTTTATTTATTATTTTTTTATTAACTTTTATTGAGCTTCAAGTGAACGTTTACAAATCAAGTCAGTCACATATAAGTTTATATACATCTTACTCCTTACTCCCACTTGCTCTCCCCCTAATGAGTCAGCCCTTCCAGTCTCTCCTTTCGTGTCAATTTTGCCAGCTTCCAACTCTCTCTATCCTCCCATCCCCCCTCCAGACAGGAGATGCCAGCACAGTCTCAAGTGTCCACCTGATATAATTAGCTCACTCTTCTTCAGCATCTCTCTCCTACCCACTGTCCAGTCCCTTTCATGTCTGATGAGTTGTCTTCGGGAATGGTTCCTGTCCTGTGCTAACAGAAGGTTTGGGGACCAGGACCACCGGGATTCCTCTAGTCACAGTCAGACCATTAAGTATGGTCTTTTTATGAGAATTTGGGGTCTGCATCCCACTGATCTCCTGCTCCCTCAGGGGTTCTCTGTTGTGCTCCCTGTCAGGGCAGTCATCGACTGTGGCTGGGCACCAACTAGTTCTTCTGGTCTCAGGACAATGTAGGTCTCTGGTTCATGTGGCCCTTTCTGTCTCTTGGGCTCTTAGTTATCGTGTGACCTTGGTGTTCTTCATTCTCCTTTGCTCCAGGTGGGTTGAGACCAGTTGATGCATCTTAGATGGCCGCTTGTTAGCATTTAAGACCCCAGACACCACATTTCAAAGTGGGATGCAGAATGTTTTCATAATAGAATTATTTTGCCAAGTGACTTAGAAGTCCCCTTAGAGCATGGTTCCCAAACCTCCGCCCTTGCTCCGCTGACCTTTGAAGCATTCGTTTTATCCCGGAAACTTCTTTGCTTTTGGTCCAGTCCAATTGGGCTGACCTTCCATGTATTGAGTGTTGTCCTTCCCTTTACCTAAAGCAGTTCTTATCTACTAATTAATCAGTAAAAAACCCTCTCCCTCCCTCCCTCCCTCCCCCCTCGTAACCACAAAAGTATGTGTTCTTCTCAGTTTATACTATTTCTCAAGATCTTATAATAGTGGTCTTATACAATATTTGTCCTTTTGCCTCTGACTCATTTCGCTCAACATAATGCCTTCCAGGTTCCTCCATGTTATGAAATGTTTCACAGATTCGTCACTGGTCTTTATCGATCCGTAGTATTCCATTGTGTGAATATACCACACTTATTTACCCGTTCATCCGTTGATGGACACCTTGGTTGCTTCCAGCTTTTTGCTATTGTAAACAGACCTTCAATAAACATGGGTATGCATATATCTGTTTGTGTGAAGGCTCTTGTTTCTCTAGGGTATATTCTGAGGAGTGGGATTTCTGGGTTGTATGGTAGTTCTTTTTTTTTTATGGTAGTTCTACTTCTAACTGTTTAAGATAACGCCAGATAGATTTCCAAAGTGGTTGTACCATTTTACATTCCCACCAGCAGTGTATAAGAGTTCCAATCTCTCCGCAGCCTCTCCAACATTTATTATTTTGTGTTTTTTGGATTAATGCCAGCCTTGTTGGAGTGAGATGGAATCTCATTGTGTTTTAATTTACATTTCTCTAATGGCTAATGGTCGAGAACATTTTGTCATGTGTCTGTTAGCTGCCTGAATATCTTCTTTAGTGAAGTGTGTGTTCATTTCCTTTGCCCACTTCTTGATTGGGTTGTTTGTCTTTTTGTGGTTGAGTTTTGACAGAATCATGTAGATTTTAGAGATCAGGTGCTGGTTGGAGATGTCATAGCTGAAAATTCTTTCCCAGTCTGTAGGTGGTCTTTTTCCTCTTTTGGTGAAGTCTTTAGATGAGCATAGGTGTTTGATTTTTAGGAGCTTCCAGTTATCTGGTTTCTCTTCATCATTTTTGGTAATGTTTTGTATTCTGTTTACGCCTTGTATTAGGGCTCCTAGGGTTGTCCCAATTTTTTCTTCCATGATCTTTATCGTTTTAGTCTTTATGTTTAGGTCTTTGATCCACTTGGAGTTAGTTTTTGTGCATGGTGTGAGGTATGGGTCCTGTTTCATTTTTTTGCAAATGGATATCCAATTATGCCAGCACCATTTGTTAAAAAGACTATCTTTTCCCCAGTTAACTGACACTGGGCCTTTGTCAAATATCAGCTGCTTATATGTGGTTGGATTTATATCTGGGTTCTCAATTCTGTTCCACTGGTCTATGTGCCTGTTGTTGTACCAATACCAGGCTGTTTTGACTACTGTGGCTGTATAATAGGTTCTGAAATCAGGTAGAGTGAGGCCTCCCACTTTCTTCTTCTTTTTCAGTAATGCTTTGCTTATCTGAGGCTTCTTTCCCTTCCATATGAAGTTGGTGATTTGTTTCTCTATCACCTTAAAAAATGACATTGGAATTTGGATCGGAAGCATATCGTATGTATAGATGGCTTTTGGTAGAATAGACATTTTTACTATGTTAAGTCTTCCTATCCATGAGCAAGGTATGTTTTTCCACTTAAGTATGTCCTTTTTAATTTCTTGTAGTAGAGCTTTGTAGTTTTCTTTGTATAGGTCTTTTACTTCCTTGGTAAGATTTATTCCTAAGTATTTTACCTTCTTGGGGGCTACTGTGAATGGTATTGATTTGGTTATTTCCTCTTCGGTGTTCTTTTTGTTGATGTAGAGGAATCCAAGTGATTTTTCTATGTTTATCTTATAACCTGAGACTGCCAAACTCTTCTTTTAGTTTCAGTAGTTTTCTGGAGGTTTCCTTAGGGTTTTCTGTGTATAAGATCATGTCATCTGCAAATAGAGATAATTTTACTTCCTCCTTGCCAATCCGGATGCCCTTTGTTTCTTTGTCTAGCCTAATTGCCCTGGCTAGGACCTCTAGCACAATGTTGAATAAGAGCGGTGATAAAGGGCATCCTTGTGTGGTTCCCCTTCTCAAGGGAAATGCTTTCAGGTTCTCTCCATTTAGAATGATGTTGGCTGTTGGCTTTGCATAGATGCCCTTTATTATGTTGAGGAATTTTCCTTCAATTCCTATTTTGGTGAGAGTTTTTTTTTTATCATAAATGGGTGTTGGACTTTGTCAAATGCCTTTCTGCATCAATTGATAAGATCATGTGGTTTTTGTCTTTTGTTTTATTTATGTGGTGGATTACATGAATGGTTTTTCTGATATTAAACCAGGCTTGCATACCTGGTATAAATCCCACTTGATCGTGGTGAATTATTTTTTTGATATGTTTTTGAATTCTATTGGCTAGAATTTTGTTGAGGATTTTTGCATCTATGTTCATGAGGGATATAGGTCTGTAATTTTCTTTTTTTTGTAATGTCTTTACCTGGTTTTGGTAGATGGTGGTTTCATAGAATGAGTTGGGTAGTATTCCGTCATTTTCTATGCTTTGAAATACCTTTAGTAGTAGTGGTGTTAACTCTTCTCTGAAAGTTTGGTAGAACTCTGCAGTGAAGCCGTCCGGGCCAGGGCTTTTTTTTGTTGGGAGTTTTTTGATTACCATTTCAATCTCTTTTTTTTTTATGGGTCTATTTAGTTGTTCTACTTCTGAATGTGTTAGTTTAGGTAGGTAGTGTTTTTCCAGGAATTCATCCATTTCTTCTAGGTTTTCAAATTTGTTAGAGTACTATTTTTCGTAATAATCTGATATGATTCTTTTAATTTCAGTTGGGTCTGTTGTGATGTGGCCCTTCTCGTTTCTTATTCAGGTTATTTGTTTCCTTTCCCGTATTTCTTTGGTCAGTCTGGCCAATGGTTTATCAATTTTGTTAATTTTTTCAAAGAACCATCTTTTGGCTTTGTTAATTCTTTCAATTGTTTTTCTGTTCTCTAATTCATTTAGTTCAGCTCTAATTTTTATTATTTGTTTTCTTCTGGTGGCTGATGGATTCTTTTGTTGCTCACTTTCTGTTTGTTGAAGTTGTCGGGACAGTTCTCTGATTTTGCCTCTTTCTTCTTTTTGTATGTGTGCATTTATTGATATAAATTGGCCTTTGAGCACTGCTTTTGCTGTGTCCCAGAGGTTTTGATAGGAAGTATTTTCATTCTCATTGCATTCTATGAATTTCCTTATTCCCTCCTTAATGTCTTCTATAAACCAGTCTTTTTTCAGGAGGGTATTGTTCAGTTTCCAAGTATTTGATTTCTTTTCCCTAGTTTTTCTGTTATTGATTTCTAGTTTTATTGCCTAGTGGTCTGAGAAGATGCTTTGTAATATTTCAATGTTTTGGATTCTGCAAAGGTTTGTTTTATGACCTAATATGTGGTCTATTCTAGAGAATGTTCCATGTGCGCTAGAAAAAAAAGTATACTTTGCAGCAGTTGGGTGGAGAGATCTGTATAAGTCAATGAGGTCAAGTTGGTTGATTGTTGTAATTAGGTCTTCCGTGTCTCTATTGAGCTTCTTACTGGATGTCCTGTCCTTCTCCGAAAGTGGTGTGTTGAAGTCTCCTACTATAATTGTGGAGGTGTCTATCTCACTTTTCATTTCTGTTAAAATTTGATTTATGTATCTTGCAGCCCTGTCACTGGGTGCATAAATATTTAATATGGTTATGTCTTCCTGATCAATTGTCCCTTTTATCATTATGTAGTGTCCTTCTTTATCCTTTGTGGTGGATTTAAGTCTAAAGTCTATTTTGTCAGAAATTAATATTGCTACTCCTCTTCTTTTTTGCTTGTTGTTTGCTTGATATATTTTTTCCATCCTTTGAGTTTTAGTTTGTTTGTGTCTCTAAGTCTAAGGTGTGTCTCTTGTAGGCAGCATATAGACGGATCGTGTTTCTTTATCCAGTCCGAGACTCTCTGTCTCTTTATTGGTGCATTTAGTCCATTTACATTCAGCGTAATTATAGATAAATAAGTGTTTAGTGTTGTCATTTTGATGCCTTTTTATGTGTGTTGTTGACAATTTCATTTTTCCACATACTTTTTTGTGCTGAGACGTTTTTCTTAGTAAATTGTGAGATCCTCATTTTCATAGTGTTTGACTTTATGTTTGTTGAGTTGTTACGTTTTTCTTGGCTTTTATCTTGAGTTATGGAGTCGTTATACCTTTTTGTGGTTACCTTAATATTTACCCCTATTCTTCTAAGTAAAAAACCTAACTTGTAATGTTTTATATCGCCTTGGATCACTCTCCATATGGCAGTTCTATGCCACCTGTATTTAGTCCCTCTTTTTGATTATTGTGATCTTTTACATTTTGACTTCAGTGATTCCCTGTTATGAGCATTGTTTAAAATTAATCTTAATTTGTTTTTGTGATTTCCCTATTTGAGTTGATATCAGGATGTTCTTTTTTTGTGACCTCGTATTGTGCTGGTATCTGATATTATTGGCTTTCTGACCAAACAATATCCTTTAGTATTTCTTGTAGCTTTGGTTTGGTTTTTGCAAATTCTCTAAACTTGTGTTTATCTGTAAATATCTTAATTTCGCCTTCATATTTCAGAGAGAGTTTTGCTGGATATATGATCCTTGGCTGGCAGTTTTTCTCCTTCAGTGCTCTGTATATGTCCTCCCATTCCCTTCTTGCCTGCATGATTGCTGCTGAGTAGTCTGAACTTATTCTTATTGATTCTCCCTTGAAGGTGACCTTTCTTTTCTCCCTGGCTGCTTTTAAAATTTTCTCTTTATCTTTGGTTTTGGCAAGTTTGATGATAATATGTCTTGGTGTTTTTCTTTTTGGATCAATCTTAAATGGGGTTCGATGAGCATCTTGGATAGATATCCTTTTGTCTTTCATGATGTCAGGGAAGTTTTCTGTCAGCAGATCTTCAACTATTTTCTCTGTGTTTTCTGTCCTCCCTCCCTGTTCTGGGACTCCAATCACACACAAGTTATCCTTCTTGATAGAGTCCCCCATGATTCTTAGTGTTTCTTCATTTTTTTAAACTCTTTTATCTGATTTTTTTCAGCTATGTTGGTGTTAATTCCCTGGTCTTCCAGATTTCCCACTCTGCATTCGAATTGCTCGAGTCTGCTCCTCTGACTTCCTATTGTGTTGTCTAATTCTGTAATTTTATTGTTAATCTTTTGGATTTCTACATGCTGTCTCTCTATGGGTTCTTGCAACTTATTAATTTTTCCACTATGTTCTTGAATAATCTTTTTGAGTTCTTCAACTGTTTTATCAGTGTGTTCCTTGGCTTTTTCTGCAGTTTGCCTTATTTCGTTTCTGATGTCTTGAAGCATTGTGTAAATTAGTTTTTTTATATTCTGTACCTGATATTTCCAGGATTGTTTCTTCATTTGGGAAAGATTTTGATTCTTTTTTTTGGAGGGGTTGTAGAAGTTGTCATGGTCTGCTTCTTTATGTGGTTTGATATCGACTGCTGTCTCTGAGCCATCACTGGGAAACTTGCTTTTGCAGAAATTCCGCTAAAAAAAATGCAGTGAGATCCCTATCAGAACTGCGTTTGGATTATAACCGCCACCTTTTTCCCTGTAAGTATGAAAGTCCCAGATTTGGATCATATATGCTTGGCTGTAGCTGGTTCTGTGTTTTTAGTACAATTAGGGATGGATTTTTGGTCCCTGGGTTTTTTGTGGTTCCTTCTCTGAGGCCGGAAGAGTGGGTTAGGAAAAGACCAAAAGAAAAAAAAAGAGGGGGAAGCAAAGCCGCCACGGAGCCGGAGCTGTTCTCCCTCTGGCTCAGGAAATTCCAATGTTAATGAGGCCGACTGGGGAGGGTGGGGGAGGGATCAGAGAGATAGGAGAGTAGCACCTCGGAATATAGCCAGAGTTGTTTGTCTTGCTTGGAATGACTGTTATATCTGGGATTCCCGAGGGACATTTCGCCTATGTGTGTCGGCTGTGTGGAGATTGCCCCCGGGGGTCTGGCCCGCTGAAGCCACTGTCAGATCCTCCGCTGCCAGTCCAAAACCTAGCGTCAAGGTTCCCCTGCTGGGATGCAGCACTCCTGGCTCCAAAACCAGTCACTGCCTCCCGGGGACTTTTCCCACCAGCAGCGTCACCACGCCACCCGCGAGGACCAGCTGGGCCCCCTCCTGGGCTCAGTTCAGGGGGGTAGGGCTGTGCCCCTTGTTTGCGCTGTCACAAGATTTATGAGTTCAGCTCCCCTGGGCCCAGATCTAAGTCCGGCGCCACGGTTACCTGACTGGGACGCTGGCTCCAGGCTCCAAAAACAGTTGCTGCTTCCCCATATTTGTTTGTTTTCCATCTCTAAATCTGTGTTTGTTGTTCAGGGTTCGTAGATTGTTATGTATGTGATCGATTCACTTGATTTTCCGAGTCTTTGTTGCAAGAGGGATCCGGGGTAGCATCTACCTAGTCCGCCATCTTGGCCCCGCCTCCCCATTTCATTTATATTTACAATTCTACTGGTATAATTTTTTAAACTCTATGATGTCAGAAAATATGCTTTATTTAATTGAAATTATCTGAAATTAGTTGAGTCTTATTTTATGGCCTAGCATATAGTCAAATTTTTGATAAACATTTCATGAACATCTGAAAATTATAAGTGTTGTGTAGTTAAGTACAGTGTTCTAGTTAGTTCAACTTGGTTGAGTTCATTAATCACATAATTTAAATATTCTATAAGTTTATTTTATTTTTGCTTTGTATATAATTACTGAGCTATTTAAATCTCCAAAATGCCTATGGATTTTTTTTATTGTCTTTGTAGTACTGTGAATTTCTAATTTCCAAGACTTTGACATCGTGCATACCAATTTGGAATTGTTCAATCTTCTTGATGAATATAACTTTTTGTCATCATGAAAAATATCTATACTGATTTATATTAATATAGCTGAACCGGCTTTTAAAAATATTTTATCACATTTTTGGTAAAAATATACATAGCAAAACACACTTCCATTTAAAATTTTTCTATAGATAATATTCAGCTACCTTGTTACATTCTTCACATCGTGTCAACATTGTCATTATGTCCATTCTAGTTGTTTCACTCTCATTAACTTAATTCCACTGCCTCACAAACTTCTAATGACAATCCTACTGAAACATAGACACAGATAAATTTTAAATAATGTGACTTCACAATAAAATACCTTATATTATGTTTTAGAGGTCACCAAGTAATAGCAAGCAGAAACAATAACTGCTGAATAAACTCATAAAACTAAAGAATTTGAAAGAATTCACACAAACTATACTGAAGAATGTTTAATAGTTTGATGAAATAAACTTTTCCCAGTATATTTAAGTACAGATATAAGACTATTGAACAGCAAGAATATTTTTTAAAAATGGGACTAATTGAAATTAAAGTAAAAATTGAGGTAAAAATTAAATATATACGCTACATAGATGATTGACATATTTGTTAATAAATAAAATCAGAAACTATGAGTACATAATGATATTAAGTTATTAATGAGTAAGTTGAAAGTTTTATGAAGATTGATATATCCAACGTATTCAAAGTACCTTCCCACAAAATGCTTATTAATTACAAATATAAAACATTACTTTTATGGTGGAGAAGTCTGTCAATCACCACTTTATGCAAGAGATAAGACTCAATGAAAAAATAGGATCACTTCTGTGATTCTGGTGCCAAAAAGTAAATTAATGGAATCTAATCAGGTGAAAACCTCAGAAAAACACAAATCAAGGGACATTATATAGGCTTACCAAAAAGTAATCTCCAACATGCAAGGAAGTTAAGGAAAGACTGAAAAACCATTCTGTATTAAATGAAATTAAAGAGTCATGCTAATCAAATGAAAACATAACTCTGAGCTATTTATACCTCTATAAACTTGTAAAAATTGAATGGGATTGGGATATTGGACGTTATTAATATATCAGTGTTAGTGTGCTACTGTTCTAATATTTATTGAGAACGGATTCATGTTATTATATAGTAGATATTTTCTTTTTTTGTAAGGAATGCATACTGTAGTGTTGAGCAGGAGGTAGGGCATCAAATGATTCAGGAAAAAACAAAAAAAATTTCCTGCTCTGTATTTGTAACTTTTAAGTTTAAGTTTAAGATGGTTTCAGAATAGAAATAATAATTAATGGGAGCCATTTAATTTTTTTTATTTAAATACTCCTTCTCAAGCCTTAGGGTGGGCCACAATCAAGTTAGTGGAATCTTAATATATTGACTAATGAAGGCAAGAGAAAAGTTCCTGTTTGAGATAAGGTCTCTGACCAGTAGAACGACTCATACAGCCCCAAAACCCAAAAAGAGAAACTGGTTGCTGTTGAGTAGATTCCGACTCATAGTGACCCTATAGGGCAGAGTACAACTGCCCCATAGTGTTTCCAGGAGCGACTGGTGGATTTGAACCACCGACCTTTTGGCTAGCAGCCAAGCTCTTAACCACTGCGCCTCCAGGGCTCCCAGATAGCTCTGGGGGAGTGGAATATCAAAATCTTGTTGGCATCCCATATAGAGTTTAAATTGTTTCTAGTTATCTTTTGGGAGAGTGTTCCCTTGCTTTGTATTTAAATCAATACACAGCTTTGTGGCTTTTTTTTCCTTGATGTAAGTGGTAGCTCCTGTACACCAGTTTCCACAGATTTCTTTTTCTGTCTTCCCTTTATTTCAATTAATTTCCCTGAGTCTTTTATGAGCAAATTGATAGAAGTGTGGCTTTTGTTAGTGCACAATTGTAAACATAGTCATTCTTTGCTACGAAGAGTGGGTTGCTTTAACCTGAGACCTTTCCTAAAATGCCCTTCTCTTAGAGCATCATTTTCATTTAAGTTTAAATATTTAAGGAAAAAATCAGAAAACCTCTATTTGGTAACCAGAAAGGGCATTGTAATTGAATTTTCTATAATATCTAGGTTCTGTGATTTTTGTAGTGTATGTGATATTGGGAGATATTCACAGATACATATACTTTCCAAATCTCCCCTCTGCTTTGAATCCTTCCCACGAAAAGCATTGGAATTAAATTTCTTATGCAAATAATGGAATGTTTTCTAATATTATAAATGCAATAATATTCAACATCTATTATTTGACTTTTGTTTATAGCATACGTCCTTAAAGGAGAAGGGAAATCAATAAATCCTGCATACGGTAAGTCACCTAGATCATAGGTGAAGGTAGTTCTACAAGTACAATAGTTATAACCATTGGCATCTGGATCATCATACATGCTCTGTGTAGATGCAGTATTCAAAGCTGCCTGATTATATAGGGACTGATATAAACTGTAGCATTATAGGCTTTTTACTATATGTAACTATGATCATTCAGCAGATTTTGAAAAGTAAAAATAGCTTCTGTTTTGCAGGTTTTTAAGAAAGCAGCATATAGACTTGTCACCTAGACACATGATGTTAGCAAAAATTGTTTGACTGACTCAGAGAGTTTCCCTTCCCACTGAGTTAGAGCAAAACTGGGGTTAAAGAAATGGCAGTGCAGATATACATATTTGATAATAAACACTCATGATCACTCAGCTTCTCATCCTTTCAGTAGTCAAGGAGTAGAAGAAAAATTGCTACTATTCTTGTGTTCTGGTTTTGAGATTTACACAAATCAATACTTAGGAATTTTTCTTCAATATTTCTCTTGCTGTCACTCTCTCTCTTTTCCAGAGCAAAATGAAGAGAGAAGGGAGCATTACCTATAAAATATTGGGAAAAAAAGCCACTTGGAAATAGGAGCACTGTACTGTTTTTTTTCTCCAATAGCTATCATTTAAAACACAAAGCAAAATTCTTATAAGAAAATAGATGTGTTTATTGCATTGAGTAGAGAGTGAGAAAAGTGAAATTCAGGGAAAGCTAATAAAATTCTTATATGCAGGAATAGATGAAATTATTTTTATTCATGTGAAAAGCATACATTAATAACCCATGGAATGATTTTAAAATGAATAACGAAAGCATTTTGCAAATGTATTTATTTAAATGCCATATGAAACTTGTAAATTAACTTTGACATTAAACATAGATGAATGCTTGGATACCACCTCAATATCTTCCTTCAAATAAAGAGAAAAGCTTTCTTTTCTGTCCTAGACATCTATAGAAGGCCATCATCTACGGAACATAATGTATCCAGTCAGCAATTTAGGCCTATTCGTCTGTAGAGAAAAGTCTTATTTATGGATTTAAGAACAACGACATTGAGTGCCAAAAACAATATAGTTAGCATCATAAGTGACTATTGACTACCACTTCTATACTAGTCTTTGAATAACAAAATGATTTTATTAAATTACTTCTAGTTATTAAAACACCTAGATATTAAAATCATCCTCATATTTATACTAAAAAGACAAAATTATTTATTGTGGGCAGCTTAAACAGGGAAAAAAATATTACTTAAGAATTTAAAAATTACCTGAATCCAAGGCAAAGATCAAGTCAGAAAATAATTGATTTTGATTTGTTTTATTTTTCCTGTAGCTACAGTTTTTCTCCCAATTTATTTAGAATTTTGAAATTACTAACTGTATCTTGAAGATATTTCAAAATGTTAAGTTTAAATGATTATGAGAAGACTAATGATTTGGAACCGGAAAAATACTAATTAGAGAAAATAAGTCAAAGGAACAATGGATCAGTACTGCATTGGAACTAAAGAATTAATGGCATATATTGGAGAAATTCAACTGTAGTTAAGGAAAATATGTAAATACCAATATTTCTATAAGTTTCATCAATTTTTAAAAAATTCATAAAATAAAAATTGTTGAACATACATTGTAAATTGACATTGGAAAAGCTGCCTAGATTTTATAAGGCTTTTTTTTTTGCAGTAATTTATTAAACACACACAGAAGATACATAGAGAATGCTTTGGTTGACCTACCCTATAATTTTAGGTATCATCTGCCTTGTTAAACTGCAGCAAATATTTGCACTTGTTTACATTTCTGGATATCAGATTTTTTTCCTGATGTAGCTTTAAAAAATTGTTTTTTCTGCTTTTGGAGTTGTTTCCTAATTTCAGTTTAATAGGTCTCAAAACTGAAATGAAGAACCAGTCAAGAGAGATAGAATTCATTCTCTTGGGACTCACAGATGACCCACAGTTACAAATTGTGATTTTTATATTTCTCTTTCTCAACTGTATTTTGAGTGTGATGGCGAACTTATCCATCATCCTCCTCACCCTACTGCATCCTCACCTCAAGACTCTATTGTATTTCTTCCTACAAAATTTCTCCTTCTTAGAAATCTTATTGACGACAATCTCTATTCCTAGATTCTTGACAACCATTGTGACTAAAAACAAAATCATTTCCTACAATGGTTGTGCATCTCAATTATTCTTTTTTTTTTTTCTTAGGAGTTACAGAGTTCTACCTTCTGGCTGCCATGTCCTATGACCGCTATGCAGCCATCTGCAAACCCCTGCATTACTCAATCATTTTGAGAAGCAAAGTGTGCTACCAACTTCTACTCAGGTCATGGACAGCTGGCTTTCTGATTACCTTTCCACCGTTTGTCTTGGGACTAAAGCTGGAATTCTGTGCTTCCAAAGTAATTGATCATTTCCTGTGTGACACTTCTCCTATCCTGCAGATTTCTTGTACAGACACTCACTTCCTAGAAATGATTTCATTTGTTTCAGCAGTTATAACACTAGTGGTCACACTACTCTTAGTAATTTTTTCCTATACATATATAATCAAGACCATTCTAAAAATTCCCTCTGCTCGGAAAAGAACAAAAGCTTTTTCCACTTGTTCTTCCCACATTATTGTAGTTTCCCTTACTTATGGTAGCTGTGTCTCCATTTACATGAAGCCATCAGCAAAAGAAAGGGTGACTTTATCCAAGGGTGTAGCTGTTATCTATACCTCAGTTGCACCTTTACTCAATCCCTTCATTTGCAGTCTTAAGAACAAGCAAATGAAACAAGCTTTCAAGGATACACTCAAAAAGGTTTTCATTTTTTCAAAAAATAAGGAAAAAAACTAAAATCTTGACAGAAACAGTGAATATATTTTTTGTTCCTTTTTTCATGTTTACTTAATTTGTCCTTTCAGTAAGTTAAACTTCTTATAGCATTTAAACAAGTCTTTCAGCACAATACATTTTCCTCCTTCATCTTTAATAGTTCTTGCAGTGTTAATATTAAGAGTTCCAACTTCAAATTTTCACAAATTTTAACTTTCTTTTAATCCCAAAGACATGCAACTTCAGGGTCGTGAAAAAAAATTACTTATGTATTAATTTCTCTTGTACAAATTTGCCTGGATGAGTGTAATTAGTTTATATGCACTTATTATAGGTATACCTTGTCTTATATACTACACTAGTTATAATTTTTGTCTTCTTTAGAATGATACAGCTTGCTATGGAGAGACAAAGAAACAGCTATCAAACAGTATGATTTCTCTTACAGTAAAGCTTTACACAAAATTGTGTTCTTATAGTAATGAAGGTTTAATTATTTCAGTGTATCAGAAATGGAGCTCAAAAAAGGGTAATTCTTATGACAGTTGTGATATATAGGAAAAAAAGAGTAAAATGGTGTTATAGGCATGTGTATAACAACATGCACAATGTTTGAGGCACTAGTCCCTAGTTCAAGTGTCACTAGCTTGATAATGGGAATGTAGGCTTTTAAGCCAGTCAGCCAGATATAAACCCAGGATAACATGTAAGCCTGGTCAAATTTTAAAACTCTGTTGCTAAGTTTCTCCATTTATGAAATAGACAGAATAATAGTCCTTACTTGTTTATTTTGAGAATGCAATGAAGCAGTATGTATAAAGGAATTTTAGATCAGAACTTGGCCCACAGTGAGTTATCAACAAGGGTTAGCTCCCCTGGGAGGGAAAGCTTGTCTCACTCGGGGTAGTATGTAATAAGGGAAGAAAAAGAGGCAGCTTCAAATCATAAAAAGCTTTTATGACCTAAAATGTATTAGGACTTAATCTGATTGGTCTATAAACCTGAAAATTTAGTGTGAATACATTACCGAGATAAAAATTCCATCTGTCTGTACATAAAATAACTTTTTAAATCACATGGAATTGTTTAGAAACATGGACCGGAGATGATTCTGAGGCTGATTTTTCACAATGCGATCAGATTTTTATATTATAAAGATTGATCTGTTAAATGTGCTGAGAATGGTTTTTTAGATGTTTGGAGTTAGGAAGACAGGGGAGAGGATCAACACTTTAAGCTAAATGAGATATTTTAAAGGTTAAAAACACAATAGTGACAGTGGCTTGGAAGCTCAGGGAGCAGACTCCACAGATGTTTAGGGGAATGAACTGAGGTTAAACTGTTGAACATTTTCATGTCCGGGATAAGCGAAAGAAAGTTATTTTAAAAAAAGGAAAAAGAAAAGACTCTTTTTGGGCTCTCCCTTCTGTCCACTCTGTGCACAAGCACGGAAATGTCTGTCTTTTAAAAAAAAGAAGCTTTCTTAGTATCTGTCAGATCAAAAAAAATCACCTATAAAACATATGGGGTTCTATATTGGATATAATTTTTCATCAGAGACATATAAGTGAAGAATTTACTGGGGTGATTGATGGCTGCTGCAGATTAAATTGCACCCCCCTACCCAAAATGTGTGTCAACTTGGCTAGGCCATGATTGCTAGTAGCATATGATTGCCCACCATTTTGTCATCTGATGTAATTTTCCTATGTGTAGTAAATCCTGCCACTATGAAGTTAATGAGGCGGGATTAGAAGCAGTTACATAAATGAGGTGGGCTCAATCTACAGGATTAGATAATATGTTGAGTCAATCTCTTTGGAAATATAAAAAGAGAAGCAAGCAGAGAGACAGGGGGACCTCATACCTCCAAGAAAAACCACCAAGAACATAGCACATCATTTGGGCCTGAGATCCCTAAACTGAGAAGCTCCTCGACCAAGGGAAAATTGAAAAAGACCTTCCTGCAGAGCCGACAGAGAAAGAAAGCCTCCCCTGAAGCTGGCATCGTGAATTAGGACTTCTAGACCCCTAGGCTGTGAGAGAATAAATTTCTCTTTGTTAAAGCATCCACATGTGGTATTTCTGTTATAGCAGTGCTAGATAACTAAGACAATGGCATGTCTATTATTTATGTGGCCTCGAATAGAAATCATTTAGTTTTTATTTGTGTTCAAATTTGTTTTACAATCTTTCAAAGCAACAATTTTTAGTCATTTACTTTTCCTTGGCAGAAAGAAGAGAGTTAGTTCATGTGATTATATTCATCGGCCTAAGAACTTTCACTCACGCAGTTTGTTTTTCAATATACTTTTTAAAAATTACTCGAGCCTTATCAGATAAATTATGGTCAAATATTTTTTTCCATTCTATCCATTACATTTTCATTTTCTTGGTAGTGTCATTTAATGCACAAAACTTTTCATGAAATGGAGAAAAGAATACTTACTTTTAATGTACAAATATGTAATTTGTATGACAATTTTTTTACAAAGAATGAGCAGGATCAAGATACACTGAACATTATTGAAATTAAGACATTATTCATCTGAATTAGTTGGTTTTACATTAAGATGCTAACTGTAATCTACAAGAAATCATTAAGAAAATAACTTGAAAGATATGCTGTAAAAGACACAATAAATAAATTTAAAGGTACACTAGGATGTACCAATTTAACACAACAGAAGCCAGCAATCCAGGAATAGACTAATAAAAAAGACATAAGTATATTTAAAAAAGGAAGACATAAGTCCTACTTTATCAGTAATTAAATTTAAACAGTGAAACAACTCAATTGAAAGGCAGAGATTGGAAACATAGTCTAAAAAGAGAACATAACACAAATATGTCTGTCTATTTTTTTTTATTATTATTATAGGCACTCTTTAGATTAAAAGACACAAATAGATTGAAAATAGGATTTAAAAGATAGGCCATGTATTCCGGATTGAAAGTGTCTCCGAAATATATATGTTGAAGTGCTAAAAATCGTACCTGGAAGTTGTGACCTTGTTTGGGAAAATAGCACACTATTCTTGGAAGATAAAAGAAAAACCTTCGCCATCCTGTTGATTATAACTCATAGTGACCATATAGGATAGAGGAGAACCACCCCATAGGGTTTCCAAAGAGCAGCTGATGATATTGTCACTTAAGCCATACCAGAGTAGGATAAGTCCTATTCCATTCTGAGTGGTACCTTAAAAGGAGATAACAGACAGGGAGATGGAAAGAAACACACAGAGTAAGACAGATGCCAGGTGATGGTGGAGGCAAACACATCTATAAGCATCCATAAGCATGCCAAGAATTGCAAAGGGCTACAAGAAGCTACAAGGAGCCCTGACGGTGCAGTAGCTAATAGCTCAGCTCCTAACCAAAAGGTCAGCAGTTGGAATCCACCAGCTGCTCTTTGAAAACCCCATGAGAAAGTTCCGCTCTATCCCATAGGGTTGCTATGAGTTGGAATTGACCCAACGGCAACAGTTTCTTTTTTTAGCTGCAAGAAGCTGAGACAGGAAGGACCTTTCCGTAAAACAAACAGAGAGAGAGTTCATAGACCCATTAATGAATTTGGGCCTCTAGCCTTCAGAACTGAGACAATAAATTCTGTTCTTCAAAACCATTTACTTTGTAGTATTTTGTTATGGCAGCACTAGGAATCTAACATGCCAAGTGAGCAGTAGCCAAAAAAAAAGAGCTGGGTTGCCTATAATAACACTTGATGTATTAGACTTTAAGACAAAAAAGTTACAGGATACAAATAATATTTTACAATTATAAAGGGTCAATCTATTTGGCAGAATAAACAATTATAAACATGTATTCACCTAGCATTTCACAATAATAGAGACTTCAATAACTCATTTTCAATAATGGACATAAAACTAGGCAGTATACATGGGACATACTCCAGAGTGACCATATACCAGACTATAAAACAAACACACACAAAAACCTAAATAATATAAAATAATTGAAATAATACAAAATATGTTCTTTGACCAAAATACAACTAAATTAGAAATCAACAATAGAAGAAAATATAAGAAAATCACAAATATATGTAAATTAAACAGTACACTCCTAAATAACAAATGAGCCAAAGAATAAATCACAAGGAGAGTTTAAAAATAATATTTTTAGATAAAAGGAAGTGAAAAACAGCATGCTAAAACATACGGATTGCAGCTTTAGAATCGTTTATAGAGAAATTAATAGCTCCAAGTGCCTATGTTAAATCAATAAGCAAATGTTTTACCTTTGGAAACAAGAAAAAGAAGAGTAAAATGGCACAAAACAAACAAAAAAAGAGAGTACATATTATATGATTTTATTCACATGAAATTCTAGTAAATGAAAACTAATTGTAGATCTATTGTTGCCTGTATAAATATAGATGTAGGTGTTAATATTGATGTAGACATATATATAAATATTTGACTTAGTAACTATATATATATATTTTGTGACACCAAAACGTTCACGAATGAGAGGACAATACAAGAGTCTCAAATCTTTGATTAAAATATATTTATTGAGTATAAATTATGTCACCTTCACCAGACACTAGAGATATAAATATAAAACAACCAAGGCCTGTTTCTTCCAGATTAGGTAGTAATTTAACAGAAACAAGTTTATGTACAAATAATTTCAGTAGAGTAAGCTAAGAGGACAAAGTTTTGGGAGAGCAAAGAGGAGATAGCACCTAATCTTGGCTTTACACAAAGGGAAGATTTCAAGGATTTTATTGAATTTAGACCAAACCTTAAAGAAAAGTATGCGTGTATATGGGTGTGTATTTGTGTGTATGTGTGCACGTCTGAAAATGCCTAGTGTTTACAGGAATAAATGAAAGATTTGATGATGTTAGCGCAAATGTTGCACAGGGCCTAGGTTCTGGGTTGCACAGGGTTAGTTTAAGAACAACAAAAAGGAGAAAACTGATCTCCCAGCACTTGTCCAAAATAATTTTCTACAATAATGGAAATGTTCTATAATCTGTGCTGCCTGATACATTAGCCACTAGACACATGTGGCTACTGATCATTTTAGATACGGCTAGTGTGACTAAGGAACTGAATTGCTATTTTATTTCATTCATATTTAAATTTAAATAACCACAAAAGTAACTTACTCCTGAGCAAGGCCGATACTTGGTTATTAGCTCAAATTCAAATAATATTACTGTTTTAAAGATGAAGCACAGGACATTCTGGAAACATGTAAGAGTTTGAGAGAATCCAAGAAGACTTCTCCAAGAGAGTGCAATTAAAGTACAAATGAATTGAGGTACCAGAGAAACCACCTTTAGCAGACAGAAGAACACATGTAAATGTCCTGAAGGAGAAGAGAAAGTGTCAGATTGTTAAAGAAACAAACAACGAAGAACGAGTATCTCAAAATGACAAAAGCGAGGGACAGGCATATGGATAGGTAGACTCAACATTGTGAAAATATCAATTCTACCCAAAGCAATTCACAAATACAAAGCAATTCTCATCCAAATACCAACAGCATTCTTCAAAGAGACGGAAAAACTAATCATTAACTTCATACAGAAATGAAAGAGGCCCCACATAAGTAAAGTACTATTGAAGAAGAATTCACTAGGAAGACCACTACCTGGCCTCAGAATCTACTGTACGGCTACGGTAGTCAGAACAGCCTAGTACTGGTACAATGACAGCTACATTGACCGGTGGAACAGAATTGAGAACCCAGGTGTAAATCCATCCACCTACAATCACCTGATCTTGGAAAAGGGCCCAAAGTCCATCAAATGTGGAAAAGACAGTCTTTTTAACAAATTCTGCTGGCAAAACTGGATGTCCCTCTGCAAAAAAATGAAACAGGGCCCATACCTCACACCATACACAAAAACTAATTAAAAATGGATTAAACACCTAAATATAAAATAAAAAACCACAAAGATCATAGGAGAAAAATAGGATCAAGGCTAGAGGCCCTAATACATGTCATTAACAGGATAAAAACCATAACTAACAAGATACAAACTCTAGAATATAAGTTAGATTACTGGAATCTTCTAAAAATTAAACACTCATGCTCATCAAAAGACTTCACCAAAAGAATAAAAAAAGAACTTAGACTTGGAAAAATCTCTGCCTATGACAAATTCAACAGAAGTCTAATCTCTAAAATCTACAGGAAAATCCAATACCTCTACAACAAAAAGACAAATAATCCAATTAAAAAACGGACAAAGGAAATTAACAGACACTTCACCAAAGAAGGCACTCAAGTGACTAACAGACACATGAGGAAATGACCGTGATCACCAGCCAATAGAGAATTGGAAATTGATACTACAATGAGATATCATTTCACCCCAACATTACTGCCGTAAAAAATAAATAAATAACAATGTTGAAGAATTTGTGGGGAGACAGGAACTCTTATGCACTACTGGTGGGAATGCAAAATGGTTAGACCATTTTGGAAAACGATATGGCACTTCTTTAGAAAGCTAGAAAGAGAATACCATAACATCCAGCAATCCCACTCCTAGAAATATATCTTAGAGAAATAAGAGCTGTCACATGAATAGACAAATGCATACCCATGTTCACTGCAGCATTTTTCACAATAGCAAAACGTTTGCTCATAAAATACTCTAGGGGATTAAATGAAATAAAAGGAAAAAAGAAAAAGAAATCTGTGGAGACTGGTGTTCCTGTCTACCAATTACGTACAAAAAAAAAAAAAGGAGAGAGAATTGTCAATTCCTTTAAGTACAAAACTGAGGGGACATTCTCCCAAAAGATAACCAGAAATGATTTAAACTCTGTATGTCAAGAGCATTCTGGTATTCCACTCCCATGGGTCATAAATTGTTTAGAAATTTATCTATGTCTATATCTGAATTGTAATAAGAGAATTGTCCTTCACAGTTGCTCAGTAACTGGCTGCTCATCACTCGGACCCTATGTTAAATACATTTTGACATGGTGATATTTAAGTTACGTGGTGGTATGCAATCTACTCTCAACTCCCATGGGGCTATTGAGGTCAGATGTATAACTCGAAAAGGAACTTTTGTCTCCGTTAGGCAATATATTAAGATTCTGTTACCTTGGTTGTTTCCCATCCCAATACTTGAGAAAAAAATATGTTGTTGTTAGTTGCCATCGTCACTATGAGTCAGAATTGACTCGATGGCAATGGTTTTTTTTTTTTTTTAATAGTGATACCATGTACAAGAGGGCGAGAAGCTGCCCGGTCCTGTGCCATCCTCACAATCATTGCCATGTTTGAGCTCATTGTTGTAGTCACTGTGTCAATCCATGTCTTTGAGGGTCTTCCTCTTTTTCACTGACCCTTTACTTTATCAAGCATAATGTCCTTCACCAGGGACTGATCCCTCCTGATAACATATCCAAAGCACGTGAAAGAAAGTCTCGGCACCCTTGCTTCAAAAAAGTATTCTGGCTGTACTTCTTCCAAGATAGATTTGTTCATTCTTCTGGCAGTCACTGGCATATTCAATATTCTTCACCAACACCTAATTCATTGTCCAGCTTTCACATTCATATGAGGTCATTGAAAATACCATAGCTTTGGTCAGGCACACCTTGGTCTTCAAAGTAACATCTTTGCTTCTTAACACTTTAAGGAGGTCTTTTGTAGCAGATTTGCCCAGAGCAATACTGTTAAACATATAATATGAGATATTTCATTCTGAGATCATATTGTTCAGAAATTTATCTATGTCTATATCTGAATTGTAATAAGAGAATTGTCCTTCACAGTTGCTCAGTAACTGGCTGCTCATCACTCGGACTCTATATTAACTCAATTTTGAGATGGTGATATTTAAGTTACATGGTGGTGTGCAATTTACTTCCAAATATATGTAAGTGTGGGGATGAGAATAGAGATTTTAAGAAAAGCTCTTTTATTTCCCTTCCACAAACATCTATGGTCAAGGGAAGTCATGGTCCTCATTTATCTTTGATGTAGCTTTTTCTTACTGGATTTTTTAAGAAAATAATTTTCCTGGTCCCAGCTTGATATCTCTGCATGTGCATAACTAACCACTGTGCATGGGACTTAATTTTGCTTCCTTTCCACATTGTGTGAGTAAAGTCGAATACCTATATCAACACCTTTTTTGTGTCTGTTACCTGTATTGACCTTTTTCAGAACTCATTCACAATATCTTTCTAGATAGTGCAGATTTCTCTTACTTTTCCAGTAGCTCAATCATTCATCTTACACTATATATATATATATATATATATATATATATATATATATAACCAAATCAAACCAGTTGCCCGTGAGTCAATTCCAACTCATAGTGACCCTATAGAACAGAGTTGAATTGCCCCATAGTGTTTCTAAGGCTCTAAATCTTTGTGGAAGCAGATTGCCACACCTTTCTCCTGTGGAATAGGCTGGTGAGTTCAAATTGCTTACCTTTTGATTAGCATCAGGGCACTTAACCACTGTGCCACCAGAACTCATATATAGGTGTGTATATATATATATAAACCCAGCAGAGCTCATATATACATATATTTATGTACACACACACATACATATAAAAAATATATATATATACCCACACAAAAATAGAAGTATATTTTTTATTTCTTTCATCAATTTGAGGCTTTTTGTGCCAGAGATATATTTTTCAAATTACCTGCTGTCCCAGCTATCTAGTGCTGCTGTAACAGAAGTACCACAAGTGGATGGATGGCTTTAACATAGAGAAATTTTTTCTCTCACAGCATAAAAAAAAAACAGCATAGCAGGCTAGAAGTCCGAATTCAGGGTGCTAGCTCCAGGAGAAGGCCTTCTCCCTCTGTTGGCTCTGGGGGAAAGTCCTTGTCATCAATATTTCCCAGTCAAGAGATCCTAAGCACAGGGAACCCCGGTCCAAAGGATACTCTATTCTCCTGACTCTTGTTTCTTGGTGGTATGATGTCCGCCTGTCTCTCTGCTTGCTTCTCTCTTTTATATCTCAAAAGAAGTTGACTTAAAACACAACCCAGTCTTGTAGATTGAGTCCTTCCTCATTAACATAACTGCCACTAATGCTACCTCATTAACATCATAGAGGTAGGGTTTACAGTGTGTAGGAAAATCACATCACTCGACAAAATAGTGGACCATCACACAATACTGGCAATCATGGTCTAGCCAAGTTGACACACATTTTTGGTGGACACAATTCAACCCATAACATCTGTCGCATTTTAAGAAGTGAGAGACACTTCTCCTTCCTTAAGTTTTTAAGTCTAGATATTTTATTAAAAATATTATTTACTAGATGGTGCCCGGCCAAAACCGATGACTGCCCTGACAGGGAGCACAACAGAGAACCCCTGAGGGAGCAGGAGAACAGTGGGATGCAGACCCCAAATTCTCATAAAAAGACCAGGTTTGAGAGGAGGGCCTAGATGGAGGACTAGGTAGACGCTACCTCGGATCCCTCTTGCAACAAAGACTCAGAAAAACAAGTGAATTGATCACATACATAACAATCTACAATCCCTGAACAACAAACACAGATTTAGAGACGGAGAACGAACAAATACGGGGAAGCGGCGACTGTTTTCGGAGCCTGGAGCCAGCGTCCCAGTCAGGTAACCTTGGTGCCGGGCTTAGGTCTGGACCCAGGAGAGATGAACACAAAATCTGGTGATGGCGCAAACAAGGGGCCCAGCCCTACCCCCCTGAATTGACCCCGGGAGGGGGCCCAGCCGGTCCGCATGGGCGGTGTGGCAACGCGGCTGGTGGGAGAAGTCCCCGGGAGGCAGTGACTGGTTTTGGAGCCGAGAGTGCAGCGTCCCAGCAGGGGAGCCTGGGCGCCAGGCTTTTGACTGGGCGCTGTCACAGCACAAGCACGGGGCACAGGCTTACTCCCCTGAACTAACCCCGGGAGGGGGCTCAGCCAGTCCGCGGGGGAGGTGTGGCGACGGGGCTGGCCGGATGAGAAGTCCCCGGGAGGCAACGACTGATTTTGGAGCCAGGAGTGCAGCGTCCCAGCAGGGGAACCTTGATGCTAGGCTTTGGACTGGCAGCGGAGGACCTGACCCCAGCTTTAGCGGGCCAGACCCTCGGGGGCAATCTCCACACAGCCAGCACACATAGGCGACACGCCCCTCAAGAATCTCAGATAAAATAGTCATTCCAAGCAAGATAAGCAACTCTGGCTATATTCTGGGGTGCTACTCTCCTGTTTCTCTGAACCCTCCCCCATCCTTCCCAGGCGGCTTCATTAACATTGGAATTTCCTGAGCCAGAGGGAGAACAGCTCTGGCTCCGCGGCGGCTTTGCTTTTCCCTTTTTTTTTTTTTTTTGGTCTTTTCCTAACCCATTCTTCCGGCCTGAGAGAAGGAATCACAAAAAACCCAGGGACCAAAAATCCATCCCTAATTGGACTAAAAACACAGAACCAGCTACAGCCAAGCATATATGATCCAAATCTCGGACTTTCATCCTTACAGGGAACAAGGTGGCAGTTATAATCCAAAGGCAGTTCCGATAGGGATCTGACTGCATTTTCTTTTAGCGGATTTTCTGGAAAAACAAGTTTCCCAGGCCTGATATCTCTGCTTATTCAACAGAGCCCTAACTGACCCACAACAAGGGAACTGAGGGCTGAAGCTCCCCCCAGACCACCTAGCCTCTTGCCTTAGGGGTCTAAGGAGGGTGACACCTACCAATCCGTAGAGGTACTTGCATTGGGGGCCTAAGGTACAGCTGCAGTGCCCTCCCACCAAGGTGCTATAGGAATAGAGACACACCTACCTCACTGACACTTGGGGGAAGCCTGTCAGCATCCTGCCCCCCCCGGATGGTGAACCCCAGCTGCTAACAGAATCTGGTGCACACAACTATCGCCACTACTTCTAGAGGTGGATAGGTGTTAGGGTGCAGCACACACTTGATGACCCAAAATCAGATTCTACGCAAGAATAGTGAATAGACTCAGGCATATATATCTGGCAACAGCCCAAACCAGCTGGTAATACGTCATAAGAAAGTCAAGGGCTACAACAAACAAGACAGCACAATCTAGTAGCCCATCCACGTATATTGAAAGAAAACAAAACAAGATAAGACTCAGTGAGCAATTATAGAATAAACCACTACCAAATCTATTTTTTTTAATATCTTAGTGATGGCTCGGAGACAGCACTCAATATCAAACCACATAAAGAAGCAGACCATGACAGCTTCTACAACCCCTCCAAAAAAAAGAATCAAAATCTTTCCCAAATGAAGAAACAATCCTGGAAATATCAGGTACAGAATATAAAAAAACTAAATTACACAATGCTTCAAGACATCAGAAACGAAATAAGGCAAACTGCAGAAAAAGCCAAGGAACACACTGATAAAACAGTTGAAGAACTCACTATGTTCTTATAGTGGAAAAATTCATAAGCTGCAAGAATCCGTAGAGAGACAGCATGTAGAAATCCAAAAGATTAACAATGAAATTACGGAATTAGACAACACAATAGGAAGTCAGAGGAGCAGACTCGAGCAATTTGAATGCAGAGTGGGAAATCTGGAAGACCAGGGAATTAACACCAACATAGCTGAAAAAAATCAGATAAAGGAATTTAAAAAAATGAAGAAACACTAAGAATCATGGGGGACTCTATCAAGAAGGATAACTTGTGTGTGATTGGAGTCCCAGAACAGGGAGGGAGGACAGAAAACACAGAGAAAATAGTTGAAGATCTGCTGACAGAAAACTTCCCTGACATCATGAAAGACGAAAGGATATCTATGCAAGATGCTCATTGAACCCCATTTAAGATTGATCCAAAAAGAAAAGCACCAAGACATATTATCATCAAACTTGCCAAAACCAAAGATAAAGAGAAAATTTTAAAAGCAGCCGGGGAGAAAAGAAAGGTCACCTTCAAGGGAGAATCAATAAGAATAAGTTCAGACTACTCAGCAGAAACCATGCAGGCAAGAAGGCAATGGGAGGACATATACAGAGCACTGAAGGAGAAAAACTGCCAGCCAAGGATCATATATCCAGCAAAACTCTCTCTGAAATATGAAGGCGAAATTAAGATATTTACAGATAAACTCAAGCTTAGAAATTTGCAAAAACCAAAACAAAGCTACAAGAAATACTAAAGAATATTATTTCGTCAGAAAACCAATAATATCAGATACCAGCACAACAGGAGGTCACAAAAAAGAACATCCTGATATCAACTCAAATAGGGAAATCACAAAAATAAATTAAGATTAATTTTAAAAAATGCTCATAACAGGGAATCACTGAAGTCAAAATGTAAAAGATCACAATAATCAAAAAGAGGGACTAAATACAGGTGGCATAGAACTGCCATATGGAGAGTGATCTAAGGCGATATAAAACATTACAAGTTAGGTTTTTACTTAGAAGAATAGGGGTAAATATTAAGGTAACCACAAAGAGGTATAACGACTCCATAACTCAAGATGAAAGCCAAGAAAAACGTAACAACTCAACAAACATAAAGTCAAACACTATGAAAATGAGGATCTCTCAATTTACTAAGAAAAACGTCTCAGCACAAAAAAGTATGTGGAAAAATGAAATTGTCAACAACACACATAAAAAGGCATCAAAATGACAACACTAAACACTTATTTATCTATAATTACGCTGAATGTAAATGGACTAAATGCACCAATAAAGAGACAGAGAGTCTCGGACTGGATAAAGAAACACGATCCGTCTATATGCTGCCTACAAGAGACACACCTTAGACTTAGAGACACAAACAAACTAAAACTCAAAGGATGGAAAAAATATATCAAGCAAACAACAAGCAAAAAAGAAGAGGAGTAGCAATATTAATTTCTGACAAAATAGACTTTAGACTTAAATCCACCACAAAGGATAAAGAAGGACACTACATAATGATAAAAGGGACAATTGATCAGGAAGACGTAACCATATTAAATATTTATGCACCCAGTGACAGGGCTGCAAGATACATAAATCAAATTTTAACAGAATTGAAAAGTGAGATAGACACCTCCACAATTATAGTAGGAGACTTCAACACACCACTTTCGGAGAAGGACAGGACATCCAGTAAGAAGCTCAATAGAGACACGGAAGACCTAATTACAGCAATCAACCAACTTGACCTCATTGACTTATACAGATCTCTCCACCCAACTGCTGCAAAGTATACTTTTTTTTCTAGCGCACATGGAACATTCTCTAGAATAGACCACATATTAGGTCATAAAACAAACCTTTGCAGAATCCAAAACATTGAAATATTACAAAGCATCTTCTCAGACCACTAGGCAATAAAACTAGAAATCAATAACAGAAAAACTAGGGAAAAGAAATCAAATACTTGGAAACTGAACAATACCCTCCTGAAAAAAGACTGGTTTATAGAAGACATTAAGGAGGGAATAAGGAAATTCATAGAATGCAATGAGAATGAAAATACTTCCTATCAAAACCTCTGGGACACAGCAAAAGCAGTGCTCAAAGGCCAATTTATATCAATAAATGCACACATACAAAAAGAAGAAAGAGGCAAAATCAGAGAACTGTCCCGACAACTTCAACAAACAGAAAGTGAGCAACAAAAGAATCCATCAGCCACCAGAAGAAAACAAATAATAAAAATTAGAGCTGAACTAAATGAATTAGAGAACAGAAAAACAATTGAAAGAATTAACAAAGCCAAAAGATGGTTCTTTGAAAAAATTAACAAAATTGATAAACCATTGGCCAGACTGACCAAAGAAATACGGGAAAGGAAACAAATAACCTGAATAAGAAACGAGAAGGGCCACATCACAACAGACCCAACTGAAATTAAAAGAATCATATCAGATTATTACGAAAAATTGTACTCTAACAAATTTGCAAACCTAGAAGAAATGGATGAATTCCTGGAAAAACACTACCTACCTAAACTAACACATGCAGAAGTAGAACAACTAAATAGACCCATAAAAAAAAAAAGAGATTGAAATGGTAATCAAAAAACTCCCAACAAAAAAAAGCCCTAGCCCGGACGGCTTCACTGCAGAGTTCTACCAAACTTTCAGAGAACAGTTAACACCACTACTACTAAAGGTACTTCAAGGCATAGAAAATGACCGAATACTACCCAACTCATTCTATGAAGCCACCATCTCCCTGATACCAAAACCAGGTAAAGACATTACAAAAAAGGAAAATTACAGACCTATATCCCTCATGAACATAGATGCAAAAATCCTCAACAAAATTCTAGCCAATAGAATTCAAAAACATATCAAAAAAATAATTCACCACGACCAAGTGGGATTTTTATGCAAGGCTGGTTTAATATTAGAAAAACCATTAATGTAATCCACCACATAAATAAAACAAAAGACAAAAACCACATGATCTTATCAATTGATGCAGAAAAGGCTTTTGACAAAGTCCAACACCCATTTATGATAAAAACTCTTACCAAAATAGGAATTGAAGGAAAATTCCTCAACATAATAAAGGGCATCTATGCAAAGCCAACAGCCAACATCACTCTAAATGGAGAGAGCCTGAAAGCATTTCCCTTGAGAAGGGGAACCACACAAGGATGCCCTTTATCACTGCTCTTATTCAACATTGTGCTAGAGGTCCTAGCCAGGGCAATTAGGCTAGACAAAGAAACAAAGGGCATCCGGATTGGCAAAGAGGAAGTAAAATTATCTCTATTTGCAGATGACATGATCTTATACACAGAAAACCCCAACGAATCCACCAGAAAACTACTGAAACTAAAAGAAGAGTTTGGCAGAGTCTCAGGTTATAAGATAAACATACAAAAATCACTTGGATTCCTCTACATCAACAAAAAGAACACCAACGAAGAAATAACCAAATCAATACCATTCACAGTAGCCACCAAGAAGATAAAATACTTAGGAATAAATCTTACCAAGGATGTAAAAGACCTATCCCAGGAAAACTACAAAGCTCTACTACAAAAAAATTAAAAAGGACATACTCAAGTGGAAAAACGTACCTTGCTCATGGATAGGAAGACTTAACATAGTAAAAATGTCTATTCTACCAAGAGCCATCTATACATACAATGCACTTCCGATCCAAATTCCAATGTCATTTTTTAAGGTGATAGAGAAACAAACCACCAACTTCATACGGAGGGGAAAGAAGCCTCGGATAAGCAAAGCGTTACTGAAAAAGAAGAAGAAAGTGGGAGGCCTCACTCTACCTGATTTCAGAACCTATTATACAGCCACAGTAGTCAAAACAGCCTGGTATTGGTACAACAACAGGCACATAGACCAGTGGAACAGAATTGAGAACCCAGATATAAATCCATCCACATATGAGAAGCTGATATTTGACAAAGGCCCAGTGTCAGTTAATTGGGGAAAAGATAGTCTTTTTAACAAATGGTGCTGGCATAATTGGATATCCATTTGCAAGAAAATGAAACAGGACTCATACTTCACACCATGCACAAAAACTAACTCCAAGTGGATCAAAGACCTAAACATAAAGACTAAAACGATAAAGATCATGGAAGAAAAAATAGGGACAACCTTAGGAGCCCTAATTCAAGGCGTAAACAGAATACAAAACATTACCAAAAATGACGAAGAGAAACCAGATAACTGGGAGCTCCTAAAAATCAAACACCTATGCTCATCTAAAGACTTCACCAAAAGAGGAAAAAGACCACCTACAGACTGGGAAAGAATTTTCAGCTATGACATCTCCAACCAGCACCTGATCTCTAAAATCTACATGATTCTGTCAAAACTCAACCACAAAAAGACAAACAACCCAATCAAGAAGTGGGCAAAGGATATGAACACACACTTCACTAAAGAAGATATTCAGGCAGCTAACAGATACATGAGAAAATGCTCTCGATGATTAGCCATTAGAGAAATGCAAATTAAAACCATGATGAGATTCCATCTCACTCCAACAAGGCTGGCATTAATCCAAAAAACACAAAATAATAAATGTTGGAGAGGCTGCGGAGAGATTGGAACTCTTATACACTGCTGGTGGGAATGTAAAATGGTACAACCACTTTGGAAATCTATCTGGCATTATCTCAAACAGTTAGAAATAGAACTACCATACAACCCAGAAATCCCACTCCTCCGAATATACCCTAGAGAAATAAGAGCCTTCACATAAACAGATATATGCACACCCATGTTTATTGAAGCTCTGTTTACAATAGCAAAAAGCTGGAAGCAACCAAGGTGTCCATCAACGGATGAATGGGTAAATAAATTGTGGTATATTCACACAATGGAATACTACGCATCGATAAAGAACGGTGACGAATCTGTGAAACATTTCATAACATGGAACCTGGAAGGCATTATGCTGAATGAAATTAGTCAGAGGTAAAAGGACAAATATTGTATAAGACCACTATTATAAGATCTTGAGAAATAGCATAAATTGAGAAGAACACATACTTTTGTGGTTACGAGAGGCAGGAGGGAGGGAGGGTGGGAGAGGGTTTTTTACTGATTAAATTAGTAGATAAGAACTGCTTTAGGTGAAGGGAAGGACAACACTCAATACATGGAAGGTCAGCTCAACTGGACTGGACCAAAAGCAAAGAAGTTTCCGGGATAAAATGAATGCTTCAAAGGTCAGCGGAGCAAGGGCGGGGGTTTGGGGACCATCGTTTAAGGGGACTTCTAAGTCAATTGGCAAAATAATACTATTATGAAAACATTCTGCATCCCACTTTGAAATGCGGCGTCTGGGGTCTAAAATGCTAACAAGCGGCCATCTAGGATGCATCAATTGGTCTCAACCTACCTGGAGCAAAGGAGAATGAAGAACCAGAGACCTACATCATCCTGAGACCAGAAGAACTAGTTGGTGCCCGGCCACAATCAATGACTGCCCTGACAGGGAGCACAACGGAGAACCCCTGAGGGAGCAGGAGAACAGTGGGATGCAGACCCCAAATTCTCATAAAAAGACCATACTTAATGGTCTGACTGAGACTAGAGGAATCCCAGCGGTCATGGTCCCCAGACCTTCTGTTGGCACAGGAGAGGAACCATCCCCGAAGACAACTCATCAGACATGAAAGGGACTGGACAGTGGGTAGGTGAGAGATGCTGATGAAGAGTGAACAAATTATATCAAGTGGTCACTTGAGACTGTGTTGGCATCTCCTGTCTGGAGGGGGGATGGGAGGATAGAGAGAATTGGAAGCTGGCAAAATTGTCACGAAAGGAGAGACTGGAAGGGCTGACTCCTTAAGGGAGAGCAATTGGGAGTACGGAGTAAGGTGTATATAAACTTATATGTGACAGTCTGACTTGATTTGTAAACATTCACTTGAAGCTCAATAAAAGTTAATAAAAAAAGTTAATCATAAAAAAAGAAGACCAGGCTTAATGGTCTGACTGAGACTAGAAGAATCCCGGCGGTCGTGGTCCCCAAAACTTCTGTTGGCCCAGGACAGTAACCAACTCCTCAACATGAATTGGACTGGACAAAGGGTTGGAGAGAGATGCTGATGAGGAGTGAGCTACTTGTATCAGGTGGACACTTGAGACTGTGTTGGCATCTCCTGTCTAGAGGGGAGATGGGAGGGTAGAGAGGGTTAGAAACTGGCAAAACGGTCCCGAAAGGAGAGTCTGGAAGGAGGGAGCGGGCCGGCTCATTAGGGGGAGAGTAAATGGGAGTATGTAGTAAGGTGTATATAAGTTTATATGTGAGAGACTGACTTGATTTGCAAACTTTCACTTAAAAAAGCACAATAAATATTATTTAAAAAATATATATTATTGATACCGCAAACAACAGGGTTAAATGGTTCCCCTTCCTCGCATCACACCTGGGCCACATCACACACTTTTGATAAGAAATTCTGTGTAGCAGCTCAAGGCCATCTTACTGCTTCTCTGCTCAAGTTTGCTTCGCTACCCACCAACCTTCCCCCCACTCTATTTGGACATGAGCAATAAGCCACAAAGCTGTCCTTAGATAAACTTCATGTTTCACACCACCCTAAAAACCACATGCCCCCAGCCACCATATTGCACCCCCTACTGCACCCCTGTATGTGTTCATTTCCTGAAATTGTCTGCCAGTTCTTAGAAACTTCATGAATTATGCATAAGTTCCCTATCACAAACCCTGCACCTGCACTGGAATCCCCAACCTCAGGGTGCTTGATTTGAGACTTAATCTCTGAGCTCCTTGCTTGACCGGCTTGCAATAAAGTCTGTTTTCTCTTTTTCAAAGGCCTGGTGTCTCTCATTTGACTCAAGGGGTCGCGCCGGGCAGGATCCACCCTCATCAGGTTACAATACTGTAATGATGCATAGATTACCACATCTTTTATTGGTCAGTTAATTCATTTTCTGTGTCTGTTATAACAAATTGCTACAAACTGAGTGACTTAAAACAACAGAAATTTATTCTTCCACAGCCCAGGAGGCCAGAAATCCAAAGTCAGAGCCAAAATACCTGAGCCTTAATCAAGCTGTCACGGCAGAACCACACCACACACTCTTCAGAGGCTCCAGGGGAGAATCTGTTCATTGCCTCTTCCAGCTTCTGGTGGCTGTCTCTATTCCATGGCTGTGGCTGCATCATCCAATCTCTGCCTCTGTGGTCACATTGTCATCTCCACTTGTGTCTTTATGAAATCTCTCTCTGCTTCTCCCTTCATTCTCCCTATATTCTTCTATATTTTATATGCTTCTATATTCTATATTCTTCTATATTCTATATCCTTCTGTATTCTTCTATATTCTGTATTCTCTATTCCATGTTCTACATTATACATACTATATTCTATGTTCTTCTGTATTCTATATTCTATACTGTTCTATATTCTATATCCTATATTCTATGTTCTGTATTCCTCTAAATACTATATACTTCTATATTCTTTATTGTTCTATATTCTACATTCTATGTTCAATATTCTATATATTATATTCTTCTATTTCCTGTCTTACATATTCTATATTCTACATTCAATATTTTTCTATATTCTATATTCATCTTTATTCTATACTCTATTTCATATTCTACTTTCTATATTCTTCTATATCCTATAATGATATTCTATATACTCATCTTTATTATATATTTTGTATTCTACATTATATATTCTTCTATTTTCTATATTCTATAGTCTTCTATATTCTGTATTCTACGTTCTATATGCTATATTCTATATTCCGCATTCTACATTCTATATTTTATATTATTCTATATGCTATAATCTATATTCTTCTATATTCTACATTTTATGTTCAATATTTTATATTTGAAGATCAAAGACCACAGCCTTCAGTGTGGACTGCAAATCAACATAAAGAAAACAAAAATCCTCACAACTGGACCAATGTGCAACATCATGATAAATGGAGAAAAGATTGACGTTGTCAAGGATTTCATTTTACTTGGATCCACAATCAACAACCATGGAAGCAGCAGTCAAGAAATTAAAAGATGCATTGCACTGGGCAAATCTGCTGCAAAGGACCTCTTCAAAGTGTTGAAGAGCAAAGATGTCACCCTGAAGACTAAGGTGTGCCTGACCCAAGCCATGGTATTTTCAATCACATCATATGAATGTGAAAGCTGGACAATGAATAAGGAAGACTGAAGAAGAGTTGACGCCTTTGAACTGTGGTGTTGGCGAAGAATATTGAATATACCATGGACTGCCAAAAGAACGAACACATCTATCTTGGAAGAAGTGCGGCCAGAATGCTCCTTAGAGGCAAGGATGGCGAGACTGCGTCTTACATATTTTGGACACGTTTTCAGGACGGATGAGTCCTTGGAGAAGGACGTCATGCTTGGCAGAGCACAGGGTCAGTGGAAAAGAGGAAGACCCTCAAAAAGGTGGATTGACACAGTGGCTGCAACAATGAGCTCAAGCACAACACCTGTTATAAGGGTGGCGCAGGACCAACTCTGTTTCGTTCTTTTGTGCATAGGGTCTCTATGAGTCGGAACCGACTTGACAGCACCTAACAACAACAATATTCTATATTATTCTTATTCTGTATTATTCTATATTTACCTATATTGTAAATTATAAATTCTATTTTCTATATTCTACATTATATACACTCTATATTCTATATTCTTCTGTATTCTATTTTCTTCTATATTCTATATTCCTTATTCAATATTCTATGTTTTATATTCTGTATTCTATCTACATTCTAAATTCTATATTCTGTATTCTATACTCTATATTCTCTGTTTTGTGTTCTATGTTCTATGTTCAATCTTCTATCTTCTATCATCTGCTTCTATCTACTATCTTCAATCTATCTTCTATCGTCAATTTTCTTCTATATCGTATATTCTGTTCTATATTATATTTTCTATATTCTTGTGTCCTATATTCTATTATCTTCTATATTCTATATTCTTCTATATTCCGTATTCTACTTTCTATATTCTATATTCCATATTCTATACCCTTCTGTATTCTTCTACATTCTATACTCTATATCGTATAATCTTCTGTATATTTTTCTTTTATATTTAATAATCACCATTCTATTTTCTATATTCAATATTCTATCTTCTATGTTCTATATTCTGTATTCTTCTACATGCTCTATTCTATATCACATGCTGTAATCTATATTCTACAGTCTATATTTTTCTACATTCTATATTCTTCTATATTCTATAACCTATATTCTTCAATATTCTAAATTCTATGTTCTGTATTCTGTGTTTTATATTGTATATTCTACATTTTACAGTATATATTCCATATTCTTCTGTATTTTATAATCTATATACTTCTACATTGTTTTCTATATTCTTCTACATTGTATATTTTATGTCTTATAGTCTATACTCATCAATATTCTATTTTCTATATTCTTTTATAAACTATATTCTTCTATATTCTATATTCAACATTCTCTACTCTACTATATTCTATATACTTCTGTATTCTACTTTCCATAATCTATATTCTTCTGTATTCTATATTCTATGTTCTATAATTTATATTCATTCTACATTCTGTATTCTATACTCTTCTATATTCTGTAATTTATATACGTTTACACTCTATATTCTCTATTCTATGTTCTGTATTGTATTATCTATATTCTACATTCTTTATTCTATATTCTTCTATATTGTATATTTTATAGTCTATATTCCATTTTCCTGAATATCCTCTATTCTATATTCTTCTATATTCTATGTTCTATCCTCTATGTTCTATATTCTACATTCTCTTCTCTATATTCTATAATCTATATTCTTCTATATTCTACAGTCTACATTATATATTCTAAATATTTCTATATTCTTTAACTTCTCTCTTTTATATTCTGTATTCTATATCCTACATTCTATATTCTATTTTCTTGTATGTTCTGTATTCTATATCCTATGTTCTCCACTCTACATTCTATATTCTAAATTTTCCTATAGTCCGTATTCTTCTATATTCTATATTCCACGTTCTGTATTCTATAATCTATATTCTCTATCCTATGTTCCATATTCTGCATTCTAAATTCTATATTCAATATTCTTCTATATTCTTTAATCTATATTCTTCTACATTCTATATTCTGTTTTGTATATTCTATATTCTTCTATATTGTACATTTTATATATCATAGTCTACATTCCATATTCATCAATATTCTATATTCTGTATTCCATATTGTCTATCCTATATTCTATATTCTTCTATATTCTATGTTCTATATTCTGTTCTGTATATTCTATATTAGATATTCATCAATATTCTATATTCTTCTATATACTCTATTCTATATTCCATGTTCTATATTCTGCATTCTATATTCTTCTTATTCTGTATTCTATATTCTTCTATATATTATATTCTACATTCTATATCTTCTATATTCTATAATCTATATACTTCTACATTCTATATTCTGTAATATTCTATATTGTATATTTTATATCTTACATTCTATATTCCATTTTTGTCAATATCCTGTATTCTGTATTCTATATCCTTCTATCTTCTATGTTCTATATTCTCTATTTTATATTCTATATTCTGTTCTTTATATTCTATATTCTATAATCTATAGTCTACATTCTATACTCTATATTTCATTTTCTGTATTCTGTATTTTACTGTCTACATTCTGTACTCTAAATACTTTTCTATTCTTTATTCTTCTCTATTCTTCATATTCTATGTTCTATATTGTATATAACTCTATATTCTATATTCTACTTTCTATAATCTAAATTTTTCTTTATTCTGTATTCTACACTCTAAACTCTATATTCTTTTATATTCTATATTCTTCTATATTCTACATTCCTCAATAATCTATAAACTATATTCTTCTATATTGTATATCCAATATTCTTTATTCTATATTGTATATACCATAATTGTCAATGTTCTTTATTCTTCTGTATTCTATCTTCTATATTCTCTAGTCTATATTCTTCTATATTCTATATTCCAAATCCTATAATCCATATTCTTCAATATTCCTTATTCTATATTCTATCTTCTATATTTTATCTTCTATATTCTGTACTCTATATTCTTCTATATTCTCTATTCTATGTTCTTCTATATGCTATATTCTATATTCTTCTATATTCTATATTTTGTACTCTATATTCTATGCCCTATATTCTGTATTCTATATTCTTCGAAATACTGTATGCTTCTATGTTCTGTATTCCATATTCCATATTCTGTATTCTACGTTCTATATTCAATATTCTTTTTTCTATATTTTTCCATATTCTATATTCTACGTTTTACATTCTAAATTCTACATTCTATATTCTTCTATTTCTATATTGTATATACTAAATTTTATATTCTATACTCTGTATTCTACATTCTATATCCTACTTTCAACATTCTATATTCTTCTTTATTCTATATTCTACATTCTATATTCAATATTCTGTTTGCTGTTCTATATTCTTCTGTATACCATATTCTTCTCTATTCTATATTCTGTATTCTTCTATATTCTATGGTCTTCTATAGTCTATATTTTATATTCTACATTTACTTTCTATATTCTATAATCTATATTCTGCTATATTCTCTATTCTATGTACTGTATTCTATATTCTACATTCTGCATTCTATTTTCTCTAATCTATATACTTGTACATTCTGTATTCTGTATTCTATATTCTTCTATATTGTATATTTTATGTCTTATATTCTTTTTGCCATATTCATCAATATTCTATATTCTTCTAAATACTATGTTCTTCTATGTTCCATATTCTATATTCCATGTTCTATTTTTACATTCTATATTTTATATTCTTCTATATTCTACATTCTATATTTATCTATATTCTATAATCTATATATTTCTATATTCTATATTCTTCTATATTGTATATTTTATGTCTTATATTCTATATTCATCAATATTCTATATTCTATACTCTTCTGTATTCTATCTTCTATCCTCTACGTTCTTTATTCTATATTCTGTACTCTATATTCCATATTATATAAACTATACTGTCCTATTTTATATATTCTACATTCCATATTTTATATCCAATATTGTACATTCTATATTCTGTACACTTCTATTTTTTATATTTTATATTCTTCCACATTGTGTATACTATATTCCACACTCTACATGCCATATTCTGTATGCCTCTATGTGCTATAATCTATATTCTTCTATATTCTACATTCTATATTCTTCAGTTCACATTCTGTATTCTATATTCTGTATTCCTCTTATTTTATATTCTACATTCTAAATACTATAGTCTTTATATTTTATACTCTACATTCTAAATTCTATATTCTTCAAAAATCTACATTTTTCTATACATTCTACATTCTGTAGTCTATATTCTGCTTTATTCTATATCATGTATCCTATATTATTCTATATTCCATATCCTTGTATATTCTATATCCTCCTATATTCTATACTCTTCTATATTCTATATTCTTCTATATTCTATATACCTCTATATTCTTTTTTCCTCTATATTCTACATCCCACATTCCATATTCTATATTCAATATTCTTCTATATATTATATTCTTCTATATCTATATTCCATATTCTTTATTCCATTTTCTATATTCTTCTGTATTCTATATTCTATACTCTGCAGTCTATATTCTACATTCTTTATTCTGTATTCTATATTCTAAAATCTGTATTCTAAAATATATTTTATATTCTACATTCTATGTTATATATTCTATATTCTTCTATTTTCTATATACTGTACATATATTCTGTATTCCACATTCTACATTCTTCTATATGCTATAATCTACATTCTTATATATTTTATATTCTAGATTTTATGTTCTATATTCTCCTTTATTCTATATCATTCTATATTCTTTATTAATATTCTACATTCTATATTTTACATTCTTCTATATTCTATGTTCTATATTCTATACTCTATATTATTATATATTCTGTATCCTACATTCTGTATTCTTTATTCCGTATTCTTCAATATTCTATCTTCTATATTCTGTACTCTATATTCTTCTATAGTCTACATTCTAAATTCTGTATTTAATATTCTTCTATATTAAATATTCTGTGCTGTATAGTCTATATTCTTCTATATTTGGTATTCTTTGTACTGTGTTCTGTGTTCAATCTGTCTCCTATCATCTTGTGTCTTCTATCTACTATCTTCTATTGTCTTCTATATTTGATATTATATTTTCTTCTGTTTTCTATATTCTTTTGTGTCCTGTATTCTATTGCCTTCTATATTCTCCTCTATTCTATGTTCTTCTATACTGCCTATTCTGCTATATTCTATGTACTTCTATATTCTGTATTCTATATTCCATATTCTACATCTATTTTCTGTATCCTTCTATAGTCTATTCTATATTCTATATTCTTCTGTATTTTTTATTCTTCTATATTCTACATTTTATACTTTATAATCAATATTCTATGTTTTATGTCATGTGGTCTATATTCTTTTATATACTATATTCTTGTATATTCTGTATTCCATAATCTATATTGCATATTCTTCTATATTCTAAATTCTCTGTTCTTTGTTCTATATTCCTTATTCTACCTTCTATGTTGTATACTCTATATTCTTCTATATTCTATAATCTATATACTTCTACAGTCTGTATTCTGTATTCTATTTTTATTCTTCTAAATTGTGTATTTTATATCTTAAATTCTATATTTGTCAATATTCCATATTCTTCTATATACTATATTGTATATTCCATATTCTACATTCTATATTCTACTATATTTAATATTCTATATTCTTTTTTCTTTAATCTATATTCTTCTATATTCTATATTCTACATTCTATATTCTTTATATTCCTCTATATTGTATATTTTATGACTTATATTCCATGCTCTATATTCCATTTTTGTGAATATCCTATATTCTATATTCTTCTATATTCTATTTTCTAACTTCTATGTTCTGTATTCTATATTGTATGTTCTGTGCTCTATATTCTATGCTCTTTTATATTCTATTATCTATATTCTACAGTCTGTATTATATATTCTAAATTCTTCTATATTCTTTATTCTTCTCTATTCTGTATTATATGTTTTGTGTTCCACATTCTACATTCTTCTATATTCCATATTCTACATTCTGTATTCTATATTTTTTATTCTATATTCAACATGGTAAACTCTATATTCTGTGTTCTATAATCTATATTCTTTTATATTCTATAATCTACATTCTACATTCTTCAATAATCTTATAATCTATATTCTTCTATATTGTATATTCTATATACCATATTCTTCTATATTTTATCTTCTACATTCTGTAGTCTATATTCCTCTATATGCTATATTCCACATTCTATATTTTATATGCTATGTTCTTCTACATTCTGTATTGTATATTCTCCTATAATGTATATTCTATATCTTTTATATTCTATAATTTTCTATATTGTATAGTCCTTTATATTCAGTATTCTATATTTTTCTACATTCTATACTCTATATTCCATATTCTGTACAATTCTGTATTCAATATCTATATTCTTTTATATTCTATTTTCTTCTATATAATATATTCTTCAGTATTCTATATTCTACGTTCTGTATTCTTCTATATTCTATATTTTTCTATAATCTATGTTCTATATTTATATTCTTCCATATTCTATAATCTGTATTTCTCTAATTTGTATATTCTACATTCTATATTCTAATTTCTTCTATACATTCTATATTTTGTATTCTACATTCCACATTCTACTTTGTAAATTCTATATTCTATACTCTTCTATATTCTATGTTCTATATTCTACTATATGCTATATTCTAGTATCTAGATTCTTGATCCTACATTCTATATTCTGTTTTCTGTATTCTATATTCCACATTCTACATTCTATATTCTTCTATATTCTGTATACTATAATCTTCTATATTCTATATTCTTCTATAATGTATATTCTATATCCCATATTCTTCTATATTTTATATTCTTCTATTTTCTTTATTCTATATTTTGTATTCTATATTCTATACACTATATTCCTCTGTATTCTATATTTCTCTATAGTCTATATCCTTCTATATTCTAGATTTTATTTTCTACATTATTCTATATTCTATTTTCTTTTATATTCTATATTCTATCTTCTGTGTTCTGTTCTATATTCTATATTCTTCTATATACTATATTCTTCAATATTCTATATCCCATATTCTGTATTCTATATTCTTCTATATTCTACATTCTATATTTTTGATATTATTTAATCTATATTCTTGTATATTCTATATGCTACATTCTATATTCTAAATTCTATATTCTTTGATATTCTATATACTACATTCTATATTCTTCTATTTTCTATACTATATTATTCTATATTCTGTATTGTATATTCCATATTATGCATTCTATATTCTATATTTTTCTATATTCTACATTCTTCTATATTCTGTATTCTATACTCTATATTCTACACTCAACATTGTATATTCAGAAATTTTCTATATTCTATATTCTTCTGTATGCTATATTCTGTGTTCTGTGTTCTACATTCTACACTCTCTATTCTGTATTCTCTTATATTCTATAATCTATATTCTTCTGTATTCCCTTCTACATTCTAAATTCTTCTATATTCTATAATCTATGTATTTCTCCATTCTGTATTCTGTGTTCTGTATTCTATAGAACATTCTACATTTTATATATTTTATTTTGTATTCCATATATGTCATAATTCTGTATTCTATATTCTTCTATATACTATATTCTTCTACATCCTATAATTCATATTTCTTAAACTGTATTCCATATTCTATACTCTACGTTCTATATTCTGTAATCTATATTCTTCTATATTCTAAATTCTGTATTCCTCAATCTATATTCTTCTATATTCTATGTTGTGTATTCTACATTCTATGTTATATATTTTATAATCTACTACATTGTATATTTTATATTCTTCTATACTGATTATTTTATATCTTATATTGTATATTCCATTTTCGTGAATAGCCAATATTTATGTTCTATATTCTTTTATCTTTTGTGTTCTATATTCTATAATCTATATTCTATGTTCTGTTCTCTATATTCCACGATTTTATATTGTATAATCTGTATTATTCTGTATTCTATATTAAATATTCTATATACTATATTTTATATTCAACAGTCTACATTCTATATTCTTCTATGTTCTTTATTCTTCTCTATTTTATATACTATATTCTACATTATTCTATACGATCGTTTATACTCTATATTCTTCTGTAATCTATACTCTTCTATATTCTGTATCTTATATTCTGTGCTCTATATTCCACATTCTGTATTCTACATTCTTCTATATTCTGTCTTCTATGTTCTAACTGTATATTCTATATTCTTCTATATACTATATTCTTCTATGTTCTGTATTTTTCTATATTCTGTATTCTATATTGTATACTCTACATTCTACACTCTATTCTAGAATCTATATTCTTCTATATTCTATAATCAATATACTTCTACATTCTATATTCTGTATTCTTTTATTTTGTATATTTTATATCTTATATTCCATATTCTATATTCTATGTTGTGTGTTCCAGACTCTGTATTCTATATCCTATATTCTACATTCTTCATTCTGTATTCTATATTCTTCTATATTGTATATTCTACATTCTATATCACCCTGTATTCTATAATCTATATTTTTCTATATTCTATATTCTTCATTGTGCATTCAATATTCTATATTCCTTGATATTCTATAATATAAAAAAATACCTCTAAACTCTATATTCTATATTCTTGTATATTGTATATTTTTTATTCCATTTTCATCGATGTTCTATAATCTATATTTTCTGTTTTCTTTCTTCTATGATCCATGTTCTATGTTCTGTACTCTATATTCTTCTATATTCTATAATCCACATTCTGTTCTATATTCTTTATTCTATATTGTATATTCTATATACTACATTTTACATTCTAAATTCTGTTTTCTATATTCTACATTCTTCTATATTCTATATTCTCCACTCTACATTCTATATTCTAAATTTTTCTATATTCTATATTCTTCTATATTCTGTATCCTATATTTTACATTCTACATTCTTCTATATTCTAAAATCTATATTCTTCTGTATTCTATATTCTCTATTCTGTGTTCTATATTCTAAATTCTATTTTCTGTATACTTCTATATGCTATAATCTATGTACTTCTACAGTCTATGTTCTGTGTTGTATATACTGTATAGTATATACAACATTCTACGTTCTTCTATGTTGTACATTTTATATATTATATTCTATATTCCATTTTTATCGATATTCTATATTTTTGTATGTAAGACATTCTTCTGTAATCTGTATTCCATATTCTGTATTCCATTTTTGTCGATATCCTATATTCTGTATTCTTCTATATCCCATCTTCTACGTTCTAAATTCTACATTCTATATTCTGTTCTCTATACTGTATATTCTTCTGTGTTCTAAATCTATATTCTTCTATATTCAATATTCGTCAATATTCTGTATTCTATATTCTTCTATGTACTCTATTCAATATTCTATATTTCTTAGTCCATATTCTGTATTCTATATTCTTCTATATACCATATTCTATATTCTTCTATATTCTACTTTCTTCATTCTATATTCTTCTATGTTCTATAATCTGTATCTTCTATATTCAATATTCTAAATACTGTGTTCTATTTTCTATGTTTTACATATTATATTCTGTATTCTTCTATATTGTGTGTTCATATTCTACATTCTGTATTCTACATTTTTCTGTATTCTATATCCCTCTATATTCTATATTCTGAATTCTATATTCTTTATTTTATATTCTACATGCTAAACTCTATATTCTGTTTTCTTCTATATTCTGTATTACATATTCTACATTCTCCATACTACGTTCTATTTTCTATATTCCTCTGTATTCTATAATCTGTATTCTACATTCTTTATTCTATATTGTATATTCCATATCCTATATTCTATATACCATATTCATCACTATTCTGTATTCTTCTATAATCTATTTTCTATGTTCTGTCATCTTCTATATTCTACATTCTATTATCTTCTATATTCTGTAGTCTATATTCTTTTATAATGTACATTCTCTATTCTATATTGTTCTATATTTTATATTCGTCCATATTTTATATCCTTCTCTATACTATATTCTTCTATATTCTATAATTTATCTTCCAAATTCTATATTCTACATTCTATATTCTTCTATATTCTATATTGCATATTCTTCTATATTTTATATTCTACATTCTATAATCTACATTCTTCTATATTCTGTATTCTACAGTCTGCATTCTATATTCTAAATTCTTGTATATTTTTTATATTCTATATTTTTTGTTCTAAATTCTATATTCTAATTCTATACTCATCTATATTCTACATTCTATATTCTGTACTCTATATTCTGCTTTGTGCATTCTATATTCTATAATCTTTATTCAATACTATCTCTCTATG